>NW_028279071.1:0-134759 GCF_059751315.1 Micrasema longulum
TGTGGCTATTTCAATGTACGCTTTTTTCTTATTTTTTTTAACATTGTATAGAAAACTATAATTGGCCTATAATTTTGGTTTATTTGTAAATATTTATTTTTTGTTGTAATGGCTGTTTTCTTTTAATAAATAAAATAACCTCAAAATATGAGTTGTTCTTTTGAGGTGAGTGTTCGTATGCTGCCAGATAGATGGGAGAATGAAGTTACTAGCGATGGACAGTACTTTTAATGGCACGTTCTTTACTAATTTTTTAAAATGAAAAATCTGCAAGATTTAATCCAGGTCACCGATAGATATTCAAATAGAAAATTCTGATTTACTATATGGACAACATCGGTAAATCTCTTTCAATAAAATGTCTATTTAATCACCCATTCTTGAGTCAGTTTGAATGTTTAGGTTTTTACTTATGAAATTCTTGTATTCACTCATTAGAAAACCGCAAGAAGACTCCACCCTATCAGACCAGAAGCCTCTGCCCACATACAACCGTATCCCGGGCCTAAAGCTGCCGGGCCAGGCTATGGCAGACATCCTCATGGTGTTTGAGTTCATCAATACCTTCGGGGCGGCCCTCGGCTTTGGTCAGTACAAAAACAATGATTTATGGATTTTTTAATCTGTTGAATTTCAAGCATGAAATATATGCACTTTGGCAGACATAGGCAAAGGTAAAAACATCATTTTGAGAAATTGCGATCAAGGGAAAACAGATTTTTGTGTTTTGAAGGTTTTATGTGTATAACAATTTATTCATGTCTTTTTAATAAATTCCATTGAAAACTTTTTCCTTCTGATACATTACAAAATATCTGGATATTATTTATTAACGGACATTGTCCATGTATTGGGTTTAAATATTACAATAAAAGAATACTTAAAAACATTTTTTAAAAAAGAAAAGAAGCATTGACAAACATAAGGGACATCGAGACAAGATCAAGATTGACAAGCTTTTAATGATTAAGGTGGCTAAAATTTGTTTATGTGACTTTTGCATGTTTATAATTTGGACAATGCAAGCTATAAGAGTTTGGAATAAATATTATAATGTTGTGGTTAAAAAATATTTTTTATTTAAAGAAATATTTTTTACATATTTTAAAAAAATGTTTTAGTATAAAGTCATGTAGTAAAAACAAATAATTAGGATTTACACAACTTTTTTCTAACTAACTTACCGTGGTGACGTTTACCTCTTAATAAAGGCATAAGGCGGCCTCCGTGGTGTAATGGTCAAGACGCTTGACTCACACACGGAAGATTTCGGGTTCGATTCCCGGTGAGAACGCAAAATTAAATGTGATTTTTCTCAAGCCCGGGTGTTCTGTGATGTAATTCACCACTGTAATTGGGCCTCCTGGCCTGTTGTGGTGCAAAAATAAAATAATAAAATAAAAATATTTAACTCAAAACTGACATTTTAAGATTACTGACTTTTGCCTGAATGGCTATAGACCGTGTTTAGGACAATTTTGGCCGAAGTTGTTTTTATTAGTTTTAATGTGTTTTTAACCAATTAAGACATTTTCGGGGACCCATCACGACGAGGAAGTTCAGTTGCTTAAAAAATAATTTTTACTAGACTATCAAACTAAGCCAAAATGAAAAAGATATAAATTTATGTACTTATTGTAGAATTAGAAAAAAATAGGAAAATATAGACATGATTTTTAAATATGTCATCATAATTTGTGAATACGTTTTCCAATCAATTTTAATGTAACTAATTACCCCAAGTGTTAATTATAGCGATTTTTTACTTATTATTTTTTTTCCATTATAAACGATGATTAATAATGATAAAATAATGTGACCTCACTGGGGTTACCCGTGCCGAGGACACTTAGCAAACTTTAAAAAAAAAATTTTTACATGTGAGAATATACAAAGAAGACTTAATATACAGAGATAATTAACAAAATGTTTAAACAGTTTTAAACACTACGTTAATTCCATTTATGTATACCTATATTATAAAACGCATGATACTTGCGTATCTCTCGCTGTTTACTGACAATGTTACGTTTGCAGATATGGACTCCCTGCCGAGCCTCAACACGCTGCAGATGGCGCTCCTACCCGACTGCTGCGCTGACGCTGAAGAGGAACTGCTATCCATCCTCACTCATCTTCTAGTTCGTGCCATAGGTAACACTTTTTTTACTTTGATGTATATATCACCTTAATGCCATTGAAAGGCCGGTATTAATATATGTTGAAATGAAATATTTACAACCAAAATATTATTTATTGAAAAAGACAAAAAAACATAAATCAATGAGAAAAGGTTTTGAACTCGGCTATTTTATTTTTTCAGCTAAATTATTGATTCTTTTTGTTCTTAATGTAATGATTCTTAATGTTTATTTACTTAGCTTTTTAATGCCTCGATTTTGAAATGGCGTTTTAAAATGACCAAACAAATGATTTACTTACTTTCTGTCCTTTCTGTACAGCCTTAAACACAAAGCTTTGCAAGAACCTGTCACCATTTATTTTCAGTTACCCTGAAATTTTCTCATATTTATTAGCAACCCGTACAAAATATTTTAAAAATGAGCCAGTAATCTATCTAACTATCCAGAGCATGCGGGTTACAAAAATCATAAGGAATTTTAAAATAAAATAAAATCCAAATATTGAAAAAGTCATGTAAAAATGCAAACAAAATAATTGCAAAAACAAATTTTTATTTATTTATTTATTCATCGTCCCATCTCAACACGGGACTTTTTTGTGCCATTGAGTTGGGATTTATGTCTCAAATAATGTACAATCAACTCTTGTATGTAAAAAAAATATATAAAGATAATTTTTGACAAATCCACCAGTGAAGAAGTATAGAAATTGAAAACAAATTTTCAGGCATTGACTAGTATGTAAATAATTCAATCAGATGAATCTCCTCCGCATAATTAAAGGTTTCAGCTCTTTAACTTCACAAACTTAATAATCAATAGATGAAAGAGATGAAGGAATATAGATAAATAAATATGGGCAGAATAGTGAATGTGGTCACTTACAGTGTGTAAAGTGGCCACTTAAACCAGCCAATGACAGGTCATAAGCCCTGTAGATGCCTAGACGTCTTTATTACCATCTCTATTTATTTATTTATATTTACGCCCAATGGGCATTTTTAAGGTCATATTTATACATTCTCTTACTTTTTTAACATATTATTCTTTGGATATTATGTATACTAATGTGTTTTTTTTTATATTTACCTAATTTTACCTAATTATTTCTATATGTATGAATTAAGATATTTTATTTTGTAATGTACATATATATGAATGAATAAATGATAAATAAAAAAAAATGAAACATATAAAATTATTATAAAAAAAGTAGAAAGACTCAATACAGTAGACTGTGGGAGTGGAAGCGGGAGAGAGGTGTTTATAATTAAATTTGATTCAGTGATCGTTTGAAAGAAGACAACTTGTTATCAAAGAATTCAAGACTGGTATGTTTGTTGGCAGACCTGAGAATTCTGGGAATACGGGGATGAAAACCATAGTTAGTTCTATGGTTATCGGTATGATAGAGTAAGTTTTGCCTGAGGTTTGTAGTTAGGATATTTAATTTTATTGAGCTCAGTAGTTCAGGCGCATCAAAGAATGAGTTGAGAATTTTAAATAGGACTAGAAGGTGGGATTTGTTTCGACGGTCTTCAAGAGAAGATATATTTAAGGTAGTTTCTGACTCATTATACGTATATCGGTCTCTGGATAAATTTGTTGTTGGATCAAATTATCCGAATCGTTCTTCATCTCTGTTGCCCTGCGTTGAGTTGAGATACAACATAATAGAAAGTGGAAGTATGCATATTATTAAAGAATACTAAAAATAAAAATTATTACGTAAACCTAAATTTCAATAAACTTCTGGACAACACGCTTAATGGTATATAAATCTATGCAACACTATTATCATAATTTTTTTCTCCAACACTATTATCATAATTTTCTATCCTTGAATAATGTTTTTATTTGCAGAGGACCCCGGCATACCTCACCCCGGCCGTCACACCACCATCCTCGGACAGACTCTGCGCACTAACGAAGTCACTCCCGCCAATGTCAGCGAAGTTTTGCGTATATATCTGTACGCCAATGCCACCGGAGAAATCAAAGCACTGACAGGTATTAAAAAAAAAAATTCATTTATTGAAACTAAAGTAAAACCTCGTCTTTTTGTTCCTCAATTTTTCGTTAATTAATTTTCGTTTTACGCTGAAATGTTAAGGTCCCATTTTTTTCCATACATTCTCATTCAAATAAGGTTTTTGTGTTTTTCATAACCCCGGTTTTACGTTGAATTTTTATTGAAACTCGTTCAATCTGTCAAAAGACGTCGAGCCGTGCGCCGCCGCGTAAATGGAGAAAAAAATCGAGGCAAATAAAAAAATGTGTAAATTATCGCCTCAAACTAAAATCAAAGTAGGTGTTGTGTAATTGACCATTTTGTTTACGCGTCTAATTTTGACATTTTACTAAATAGTCACGTGCAGTTGACGCATGTTTAGGAAGAATAAAGTCTTTACATCAATAAATAAGGATGCAGAAAGTTTATAAATTTGGCAATAGACATATTATTTTTTAAAACATTTGAATTTTCGATGCTCTCTTATATTTCCAAATTATGACTTATCTGCACGTTTTCACAAACTTATTAACCTTGAAAAAAGGACCTCACTTTCCTATACAAAATTATTAACAGTCTTACTGATTCATCCCAGCTCCTAAATAAAATTCAAATTAACTGTCCATCACGTGCCCTACGAAATCACCCAACCTTTCGAATACCTAGCGTCAATACGAACTATTGTCAGAATTCGTTTTTACATAGATCGTGTTCCACTTTTAACAGCTTTTTTAACCATATTGATATCTATCATACAGGATTCAATTATTTAAAAATAGTGTATTGAAAGCTTTTGAATTAAACTCCCGTTGATCTCTTTTTCTCTTACATCACTTCACATTACATACATTAATATTGTTAATTTTAATCAATTTTTTTCTTATTTAAAGATTCTTTAAAGATTCGTCTCATCGTTTCTTTGAATCCCTTAAAATATGTATGTGTACATTTATGTTTTTCCTTTTTAAAAAAATGTTATTATTATTTTATTTCATTTTTACATCTGAGTATGTTATTCATTCTTTATTTTAATTCTCAACTTTTAATTACTTATACAAATTTTCTTCATTTTTTTACTTTAATTTTAATTTTTAAACAACTTCTATTAATGTTTTTTTCCTTCTCTTTTTTGTACTTTAATTAATAACCTTACATATAATTACTTTATAATATGGAAACTTCGCTGGTCCATTAGAGTTAAGTCTGACTGTGTAAAATATAAAACTTTGTAACTGTACTGTATGTTTCCTAAATAAAAGAAAATAAAAAAATAAATAAAATATATATTATTTGAAGTTATAAACATAATGTAAAAAGAAGATATTTAGACAGTTATCATAAGTGTGAAACATTTTTGCCGCGATGTAAATGACAGTTGAAATTCTTATGAAACAGTAAAATGTCAAAATTGGACACTTAAACAAAATGGTCAATTACACTGCACTTAGATTTAATTTAGTTTGAGACAATAATTTACACATTTTATTATTTACCTTGATTTTATTTTACATTTACGCAGCAGCGCGCGGCTCGTCTTTTGACAGATCGAATGAGTTTTTAAAAATGTTCAACGTAAAACCGGGGTTATGAAAAACTTAAAAAACGTTAATTGGGGGAAATATTTGATTGAGAATGTATGGAAAAAAATGGTACCTAAATATTTCTGTGTAAAAAGCGGGCAAACGTTAAAACAAGGTTTAACTGTATTAAACTATGAAATACAACTCCTTTATGCTAAAATTATGGCATACAATTTCTGTTTAGTTTATTTCAAATAAATCAGCTTAAATTACTGTGTTGATAGTAGGTCCATATTTTACCTTTATATCTATAGTCCTTAAAATATAGCTTGATTAAAATGACAGCTGGCAAACGAATGTGATTAGTGATGGGAAAGTACTGATCACTGACCACTGACCATGTACCGATCGAATCGATTTTGACAGTTTTTTTTTTCAATGCAAACATGAAACTCTGTTTCCGAAAATTGATTTAAAAATGCAAAAACAGGCCTATTATAGTGTGTTCAAGGCCAAGATTCACCAAAAATAATACATTTATACTTTTTTTCATGAACAACATCAAATGAAATATTTTTTTATTCGATCGATTTACATTGATCTATTTGTCCCATCTCTAATATTTTTGCAAAATGATGTAACCTTGTAAGAATGTCGTTAATAATTATATTTATTTTAGTTTTAAAGCTGATTTTATACATTTATGTTGATTTATATGTCAAGCATTGTATTAAAAAAATTAATTAACATGCCAGATACGAAAGATTTTTCGTGTGTCAATATAAATCACTCCTTAGATGTTACTACAAAGTTATGTTGTAACTTTTGCTGATAACTGTCATTCTAATCAAGCTATGTTTTAAGGACTATAGTACCAAATGACTGCTTCTTTAATCAAAAAGCTCTCAACGGATGCCCCTGTTGCACACTATGAGTTTATTGCCAAATGGCGATTTCTCATGTTATGTGAATATTAGACTTGTAAAGGAAAAACGAATTACTCGATTGAATTTTTTCGCCAGGTATAAATGTGGAGCGCGACCGCGAGAAGCGCGTGGCGGACCACCACCAGGCGGACAGCGAGTGGCTGCGCGGCTCGTGCGGCGGGCGCAACGCGGCCTACTACGCGCACCTGCACGCGCACCCCACGTGGCGCCTGGCGCAGCGGCTGCGCGCGCGGCCCTTCCTCGCGCTGGGCGCGGCGCCCAAGGCGCGCGCGCTGGCCACGCTCTGCGACACGCTGCTGCAGAGCAAGCCCGTGCTGCGGCAGATCGACGCCGGGCTGGAGGCGCTCGCGCAGCTGCGCAAGGAGCGCTACCTGCTCGACGCCAGACTGAGAAAGTGAGTTCCGACTGCATTATATTATTTTACTAGCGGAACCCGACAGACGTTGCCCTGCCCGACCGTTGGCTCGCCTGCTATTAGCTTGTAAAGAGACTTTTAATTGATAAGTAGGTACCTAGGTACTTGTTTATGATTTAATTCCGAAATTAAAAATTATTACTATTCAAATATTGAATTTAAGAAGGTACCTAGGTTCCTTTATGGTTGAATTCCAAAACATAAAATAATTCATTTTCAAATATAGAATTCTTTTTGCAAATGTCAAACTCGGCTCTTCTCACCAACAAACGTGCACTTTATTCATGAATGCGATTTTCAAAAATGTATTTAATTAAACTTCTTAGATTTTCACGGCCGTTAAGATGCACAATAAAAACATCCTGGTACCCAGTCATAAAGAAATCGCATAAAGATTGCAATGTAACACAGATTTGTGATACGGTATAGATCCTAAGTACATAATGGTACACATTAATCTAAACGACTACGACACGGTACAAGTCCCAAATACATAACATCACACAAAAACGACTACGACACGGTAAAAATTCTAAGTACCTAACGTAACACATATTCATACACAAATAACATCAACCCTGATGATGGACGCTGTAACGCGATCCGAAACGTCGGTAGAGAGTACGAACGACACACGGCATAATAACCCAGAAAAACTTATTGTGAATGTATTTAATGTCGGTTAATATTATTTTAGTATTACTAAAAATCCAGTAAAAAGAAATAAATGGGAAGATATTATAAGGAATGTAAGAAAACAAAAACAAACAAAACAATCTGATTGGAATCTATAAAAAGCGAATTTTGTTTGTATACATTTAAAAACAAACTTTTTTTAAACACAAAAAAACAACATCCTTCATTCTCGTCGAATTTTACTCGTTTGTCGTAGATTTACGCTCCCAACTTTTTTTTTTTACATATTTGATTAAAAAATTTAATATCTATGAACATGCACAGCGCAAAGATCTACATTTCGCTGAAATTTTCAATTTTATTTATTCATATATATGTACATTAAAAAATGGAATATCTAAATTCATACATATAGAAATAAATAAAATAACATGGTAAAATTAGGTATATGCAAAAATAACAATACATAAGCATACATAATATCCAGAGAATAATATGTTAAGAAAGTAAGAGATTCTTGTAACGAAAAACTCCCTCTGAGACGTGAAAAATTTCAATGTCCAAAGTAATATTTTTCAACATAGAGATTTTCAACAAGCATAACCATTGGCCGATTGGTCCTGTATATTGGAATGCGAAACAGTCCATGCTGACGCTGTCTAAGTTAATTATCCGGAACATAAAAGCTGATGCTCCGCATTATTTCAGGGTTGTCAATAATCTCTCACCAGTCTGATGACGTCTTCCATGACGGAACCCTCACAGTGGTCAAGAGTAAACAAAGTTTTCTTTCTATATTTATTTAAAATGTGTTCCATGAAAAAAAAAATAATGAACAAAATAAAGCAAATGATATTTATGTATTTTTTTTTTTTATTCAGAATAATGTTGCCTCACTGAGGTGTCCCGTGCTGAGGGAAACATTTTACAAAATGTGAAACATGCCTTAAATTAGCTATTTAAAAAATTAAACCTAATTACCATAACATAATAAACAATATAAACTAAAATAATCATAAAAAACACAACCAATTTATATGGACCAAATTTCATAAACAGTACACACATTTTACCAATTAATTGATACTTGTTTCTTTCAGAATAAGAATGATGCACAGCCGCAAGGTGCGCCTGGAGGTGGCGGAGAAGCAGCAGGCGGTGGCGCTCGAGCGCCTGCAGCGCCTGGCCGAGGGCGCCGCCACGCCGGAGCCCGAGCGCGCCGAGGACGAGCCGCCCATGGGCGCGCCGCCCGCGCTCTTCCTCAAGGACAAGCCCGGCGGCGGCAAGGACGCGGACAGCGTCGCCGGCGACGGGGACCTGATGCTCAGCGACGTGGAGAGCGAGGGCACGCAGCCGGAGGAGGTATGTCTTGCCCGTTCATTCCCCTGAACTAATCGGTCACCCCACACGTACTACGAAGGTGGTTAGTGAAATGGTACAATCCTCACCATGGGTAACCATCCTTTTTTCTACGGCGATGAGGTACGAATTGTCAACATGAGCGCATATGAGAGTGTATTGCCATGGTAATTTTGGAACCTTGCTCCGTGCAACAGTCATTTAGTTGAAGAGCCTGATGGAAGAAACTTGACCAATTTTCCAGAATTGTGGTTTAATGCCTTAAATCTTTACAGGGTCTATATGATAAGAACTTCTCTCCTCAGAGTGACGCTTGACAAACAAACCATCACACCGTTTCGCCGCGAGGGTAGGCAGAGAGGATAGAACGCCACATCATTCAATTTTTTTTCTTTGTTTACAAGAAATCCTTGCATTCATATAATTTACCCAAATATTTCAATTTTGGTGGCCATTTTTAGTTGTACATAACTCACTATTAGAAAATGGAAATCAAGTTGTGGTAGAGTGGGGTGCGATCCTCGGATCTCGGACCACAACACGATTAAATTACTTTGCATACTAGGCGGCCTCCGTGGTGTAGTGGTCAAGACGCCTGACTCACACACAAAAGGTTCCGTGTTTGATTCCCGGTGAGAACACAAAAAATGTGTTTTTCTAACAAAATTTTTTTTCTCAAGCCTGGGTGTTCTGGGATGTAATTCACCACTGTAATTGGGCCTCCTGGCCTGTTGTGGTGCAAAAAAAAATAAAAAAAATAATTACATATAGATCTCGCTTCCCTACATTCATACATCTTTTCATGCACGCGCGCCGATTATTCCGACTTTTAACATGTCCATCTGCAAGTATTTGTTGGGTTTGGTCATGCCATGTCTTTCTCGGTCTTCCTCTATTTCTGCATCCATCAACATTCGTATCGTAAATATTTTTAGCCATTCTTTCGCTGTCCATTCGCTCTACATGTCCAAACCAACGCAGAACTCCTTTGATTTTGTCGATAGTGTCCATCTTAGCCTTACATAATTTACGGATCTCAACATTTGTGCATCTATCGTGCATAGTTTTACCGCACATTTGCCTGAGAGATCGGACAATTTTATTTCAGAAGGACGTGGGTAGGATCGGGATATTTTCATTCTTGCACGAGTTGCCAGTGTAAAAAATGTAAATGTAGGTCTCAACAAAGGCAATACTCAGTACGTGCGTTGTTATTTTCCTAGGACGAGGACAAGAATTTGCCGGCCGAGGAACTCGCGCGTAAACTAGAGAAGCTGATCCGGCAGTCGGACTCCCAACTGGCGAGCCTGGCGGCCGGCGCCCACTCGCTGCGGGCTACCTGCTACGGCCAAGACAGGTCTGTGCTTGCCCCAATTCTGACTAAGAAAATCTTGTACATGGTTTTCCAATATTTTAAAATCTTGAAATACGGCACACATAAACATATTTTTATGTCCAAATTTGTTTAACAGCAACAGAGAGGAAAAACATTTTGAAAAGCGAATTTGTAAGTCTAGGCATTTACAGGGCTTATGACCTGTCATTGGCTGGTTTTTTAAACACATATTTTTTTTATTGAAAAAATAAGTAGGTACAGTAAAACCTCGTTTTTAAGTTTTTTTAGTGAAATCATTGAAAATAGGTAAAAAAAAAATACTGGCAATTTCCACTATCACCGTTTTTACTATTTTTCTGGAAGCATATTTTATTTTGCAAATAGTGTAGCAAATCAATTTTATTTTGATGTAATTCCTATTTTTTCTTTTTATTTTTCATTTCCTCACTTTAGCGTTTTCCTCAGTTTTACACTTTTTTATCTTGCTCCCTTGAAAAACGTATAAAGGGGGTTTTACTGTATTTGCGTTGTTGATTTACCCAAATTTTCATATTGTGGGCCATTTTCAACGAGTTGTAAATAACTCACTATTAGAAGATGGGAATCAAGGTGGGGTAGAATTGGATTCGAACCACGGACCTTTGAGCCGTGAGTCCGAGACCACTACCTGACTCAATGTGGTCACTTTACACACTGTGCAACATTCACCATTCTGCCTATGTCCACATCTGGACATCCTTGAAACATTGTCAATAAAACTAACTGGTATAAGAAGACGTATGAAAAATTGGAAAATTGTTTCCAGGCGTCGCCTAGTAGGTGAATTGGTTCAGCCGGATGAATCTCATGCGCATGATAAAGGTTTCAGCTCTTTTACTTCACAGAAGGAAGAGTTGAGGCAATCTGGATGTTTACACATAGGCAGAATGGTAAACATTTCACAGTGTTTAAAGTGGCCACTCAAACATACAAATAATATAATCACTAGATCCTCAACACAAAGACAACTTAAACAAATACAAACTAATACCGCTTTCGTACAAAGGGATTTTGAGTATTATTCAATTAAAATCTATAACCTACTTCCACCATCTCCTAAAACAATTAGTAACGAGAAAATGTTTAAAAAGGCTATAAAAATCAATTTTCAATCGTAAAAACATTTCAAAAAAGTATATTGTTAAGTGTCCTCGGCACGGGTAACCCCAGTGAGGTCACATTATTTTTATTATTGTTTATAGTTTGTAAGAGTAAAATATTAATAAATAAATGAACCAGACAATGACAGGAACCCTGTAAATGCCAGACTTTTTTTTTTTTTTTTTTTATATATTCAGGCAATCCATCCTAAGAAGGATGATTTCTGCCAAGAGTAAAATTTATTTAAAGGAATAAAAATAGAAGAATGCCAGACTTCTCCTTCTCAAAATATTCTCCCTCTGTTGCAACGAATGTGGATCTGAATAACCCCTTGGGGAGGAAATCCAGCCTGTCTACAAACATTTGGACATACTCTAAACATTGTTGATATTCTTATGTGTGCCTTAATGATAACAACGAACCTGTATTCATTTAATTTATAAGTTGTTTAACACATATTTCTTGTGTGTAATTCGGTCCGTCTCCCTTCGGCAGGTACTGGCGGCGCTACTGGTCGCTGGGCAAGTGCGGCGGCGTGTACGTGGAGGCCATGGAGTCCGCGCAGCCCGAGATCGTGGCGTACCACGAGCGCGGGGAGGAGGGCGCGCAGCGCCGCCTCGAGGAGGAAGCGCTCGACCGCGGGGCCGCGCGCCGCAACGCCCGCGCCAAGCGAGGTACGCCTTCACCTCTCACTCGCTCGCGTGACGGGTCCGGACCTCGGACCTTTTCCGATCCGAACAAGTATTTTAGTGACATGTGAACAATGTAAATTAAATTTTTGACACAATCCTCCTTGGAACAGGTTTCGGACATAGTAACTACAGTAAAACCTCGTTTTTACGTTTTCCAGCTTTTTACACTGAAATGTTCAGGACTCGTTTTTCTTCATACATTCTCATACAAATATTCCTCTAATTAACGTTTTTAAATTTTTCATCACCCTGATTTTACGTTTAAAATTTTTCGAATTTCATTTGATTTGTCAAAAAGACAAAATTACATCGCAATAATGGTGCCGCGGTCCGCGCGTCACCGCGTTTGCCACGCGAGTGTAGAATAAAAACAGATAAACAACAAATAAAGGATAAATAATAATAACTAATCATAGGAAACATTCTACACTCCCTCGTATATGTGAAACATTTAACAAAAAAATTAATAGTCTTGATATATTTAACACTCCATACAATATGTACAGAAGAGAATTAATAGGCTTGATTCATGCTCTTCATTCATAATTCGTTTAATCATTAAATCAAATGCAATTTTCCACTCTCACTTTCCTTCAATCATCCTTTACCACTCCTTATCAATTTCCTTCTTTTCCTATCCACTATCTCCTTGTTTTGTCCATATTTATCTTATTTTAATATATAGTATATTTATTATTTATATAGTTTAAACTTCAAGCCGTCGTCGCTTTATTACAGTATTATTTTGTGAATACATATAATTGGCTCTACTATGTATACATTTTATATAATTAAAAAAAAATATATATTCATTTAACCTGTACATCTGTTTGTATTCGAAATAAATAAAATAAAATAAAATAAATAAATTAACCTTAATTCAAAGCAGGTGTAGTGTAATTGCCTTTTTTTTTGTTTAATTTTTTTTTGGGCTCTTCCTTTAGGGTTAGTCTTAGTTTTCATTTGAACAAAAACGTCTTATTGCCTTGTACAAATCATGATACGCAGTTGACAAACGATAAGGACTAATAAAGTTTTAATATCAATAAATTGCGATGTTTTAAACATATAGATAGAAATATTTAAAGTTATAAAAATGATGGTTGTAAAAGTTGTCATAAAAGTGTGAAACAATTGTGCGGCGATCTATATGACAGTTCGGTAGTCAGATGGCAGAAGGGACCATCTGTATTTTTGTCTATGTTTTAGTTTTCAAAAGTTTTAATTAATATTTCAGTAAATACACGCAGCAAAAAAATAAAAAATCAGCGTCATTAAAAACAGTAATTTATTATTATAAAGCAGTTTGTGGATTAAAGTCTTGAAATTGAGACGTATTTCAGCTCTCCTGAACATTTTTGAAAATTACAGATGGTCCCTTCTGCCATCTGACTACCGAGTTGTTTTTAGTGATGCCATAGAAAAAAAAGTGATACCATATAAACAAAATTTCCCCACATTTAGGGGGAAAATATTGTATGTTATTTTAAGCAAATTCAAAATTGAATTTAATTTTCATTATTTTTTATTTACACATAAAATAATTTTAGCATGCTGTTTTTAAATCAAATAAAAAAACTAGATTACATAATATTGTTTGAAAATATACAAAATAAAAATACATTTAGTGAAATCATTGAAAATAGTCCAAAAAATATTAACAACTTTTCTGGAAGTACACAGGAACACTATAGTGTTGCAATTTTTAAATTTAATTTTATGTAATTCTTATTTTTTCCATACATTTTTAATCTCTTCACTTTATCGTTTTCCCCAGTTTTACACTATCTTTTCTTGCTCCCTTGGAAAACGTAAAAAGGGAGTTTTACTGTATTATTATTGGTTATAGGCAGACAGCCTTTGCTGATGCGCCTATATCTCGTGTACTGCCTTTTGTCCAAGTTCTTCTTCCTTCAAAAAAGCATCCTAACAGTTTTTAAACTGGTTGACTGAAATGGAATGGAGAACTAGGCCTGGCATTTTATTCCAGTACGAATCTACGCTGCTGGAAAGAAAGTTTTTCGTGAGATTGAAGTAGAGCTGAGGACAAAGAGCTTCCAGTTATGACTGCGTAAATTTGTGTTGGGATTTAATTGATTCATCTTGTGCAAGGGGCAGTCATAGTAATTTTTGAAAATCTTTCAAGTCTCCTCTATTCCGTCATTCTTCCAACGATGTAAGTCCTCATGCTTATACGTAGTATAAAAAAAATTAATTGTATCGCAGGTTCCAAGTCAAAGTGCGGAGAAGGCGTTCAGGAGTTGTCCGAAGGTGTGGCCCGGAACTCGGAGCAGATCTTGCAGAATGAGTTGGAACTGAGAAACATCAAGTCGGAACTTAATCTCGGTGACCACACCCGCATAATCAAATATGAGCCGGGACACAATAAGGTTCAAGGTTAGTACTTCTACTAATTTCTTTAATCTCACGGAATCACATTAATTTGTCAAACTCGTTGCATCCGCATACGAGGACCGCTTAAGGGAGCTTGGTTGAGCGGAGGCAGCGTGGTGACTCGATCGAAACATTGAAAATCTTAACAGAGCAATATTATGTACCGACGGAAGTTTGCTGCATCAACCAGCGTTGGGTGTAGTGATTTGACCTGCAGAAGAAGCGCGGTAATGACCCTCCCGACGTCTAGCAAAGCTAAGGGGAAATTCTGAGAAGAAAGGTGCTGTTCTTTTACAAGTTGCGGCTCTTGCTCGTTCATCACCAAAGTCCTTTCGAAAAGACCCAAATCTTTACCGGACACGGAGCTACGAGAAGTTACCTATATAGGTTTAAATTAAGGAATTATGACTATTGTCCATGCGATGATATTTCTTCACATAGTATCGAACATCTGTTATTTCAGTGCCCATTTTTCTAAACTTATCAAACTTTACTCCGTACTCAATGTCAAATTGAAATTGGCTTATTTATCATCATCATCAGGGGCACTGCCCGTTGCGGGCCCTGGCCTCCTCCAGAATCTGTCTCCATTCCTCCCTGCACCCCGCGGCTCTTCTCCAGTTCGTCGGGCCAATATCTCTAATGTCACTTTCCACATTATCCAGCCATCTTAATTTTGGTCTGCCTCTGCTTCGTCTGCCTTCCGGAGTGGTATAAAGAATCTTTTTTGGGGTGCGGTTATCATTCATTCTGTGCACATGGCCCGACCATTGTAATCTTCTTATTTTGATGAATTGTGCAATGTCGGCTTCGGCGTACAGTGCCTCTAATTCATGATTAAACCGTCTCCTCCACACTCCGTTTTGGTTGACAGCGCCAAATATCTTCCTTAATATTTTTCTTTCGAATTCTAATACCATATTTTCATCTCTTTTGGTCATAACCCAGCATTCGGCACCATATGTAATGACCGGTCTGAGGAGAGTTTTGTAAATAATGGTCTTAGTTTTTCTAGTAAGCAATTTGGATCCCGGATATTTAAACAAGCCATAATAACATCTGTTTGCTGCCGATGGCCATGCTCTAATTTCGATACTATAATTGTTATTATTTCTGTGATAAAAAGGAACCACTTCAAACCGATTTAAAATTAGAGTAACTTGCAATTAAAACAAAAAGCTTGCTTGAACATGATTTTTGCCACTTTTAGTGCGGTAGATATACGTACTGTTTTACTACCTTCTATTTTGGATACTTAAATATACTTTTACATGCACAAAACCTTTTCATTTGTATTGTGTTTTATTATCAGGCTCTCCGATAAAAATGGAGGAGAAACACATACAGCAACAGAAGGTGGCCGAGGATCATCTCCTGGACATCGAAGACTCCATCCCTACCGCATTCCTCGTGCAGAAGCCCCAGTCGGGGAAAACTTCCTTTATCGGAGATGGAGAAGAAAACGTTGAAGTCAAGTCGGAACAGCCCGTCAAGATGGAAACTAACGATGCAATACTGGATCTGGGAATCAAAACCGATAGTAAAGATGGAATAGTCACAAACAACCTGGAAGAGTTGAAGAAATTAGCCGAATCTGTCATCCCTCCTAAAGAAAACTTCGAACCGGACGTAAAACCAGAAATTAGCCTAATGCCCGAGAAGATCAAAGACGAATCCAATGATCCGGAATTCGCGGCCAACATGCTCTCGATCAAAATCGCCGAAGGCAGGTGGTTCTCCATCCTCAGAAAAGAAAATGCCCTCGCCGACAGCGTTCCGTGCGCAAACGGCATCGATAACGACAAAGACACGATAAAGAGTTCAATAGACGGCGTCATTAACCAAATAAATGGAAATGCAAACGTCGCCCAAGCAAATCCTGTTTTTACCGACAACACCCAGACGTGTTCGGAAGTCATTCTAACGCAAGGAAACAGGTGGGACGTTTGTAACAACCTCCATCTCTTGACGAATCCGAGTATCTTGTTCAATCCAGCCAGCAGCCAGGTACAAGCGCCCGTTGTTAGCAATTTCCACCACGCAGACTGCACTCTGACAATGTCGGGGCTTGACGAAGATCTGCTCGAGACGAGTCTCAATCCCAAATCGGAATCGGAATCGTTCACCGAAAACCCCGAGCAGGTCGGCGTGGTGGAGAACGGCGCCGTAGCGAACCATGTCGACGCGATCTCGGAACAGATCGCCGAAAGCATCGACCTCGAGAAGACTCCGGTCAAGTGCAACGCGAAGGCCAAGAGCGTGGTCAGCACCAACGGTAGCGCGGCGTCCAACGCCTGCGCCAACACCTCGGCCTGCGCCAACACCTCCGCCAACACGTCGACGAACTGTGTCACCGGGATGAACCTGGCGACGCTGACGTCGTACGTAAGCTGTGAGAGTCCGGCCCCCTTACAGATGACGCAAGAAGAAAGCGAACAATTGGAGTACTGCAAGATCAACGGACTGCCCAAAAACCTCGAGGGGAATTATGTTCCCAAGGATTTGAGGTAAGAATGAGGAATTCCAGCCCAACCCGGAATTAAATTTTTAAAATGTTTTCGTGTACATGTGAATATTTTTAAATTTTGGAGTAGCATGAAATATCTCAAAAACGCACGCAAAAATAAATAAAAAATGTTAAAAATAGTATTCATTTTAAAATCGTAAATAATGACGTCACTCCTTATATCTACGTGTAGTATTTCCGGTTTCCGCTTTAAAGCCCCCGCAACGTTTTGACCAAAGAAAAAAAAGAGTATAATTTGACATTTCAACCAGAGATTATCTCAACTTTCTAGGTTTTTCTAAATTGAAACGTTCGTATAAACAACCATAACATAGAAATGAGCAAATTACGTTCAACTAAATGAAGTAATCAAAGCAATATTCCATAGATTCTTGTCAGGTCTGTGAAAGTAAGAACGCCAACCGTTTCATGACGTCACTACTGAAAAGTGACACTCTGATTACAGTCATTTGGCGCGGTATTTGATAAATAAAAAATATAAAAAATTTGAAAACAGTTTAATTCCTTATTGGAAATGAATTATTTTTAAAAATAAAAAAGTTATGATAAGTTGTCCACGAAAGTTTCAAACTCATATTTCATATCCTCGGATGTGTCCGATTAATGCACTGGAAGGTCAGGTACAGTCATTCCGGGTAACATTGGAATTCAATATAACATTGGACAAAAACCTGACTTATATACGACTGATTACTTTCTAAAAGAATAAAAAAAGCTTTATCAAAATATTTTTATTTATTTGTGTGGTACCACCGCTCGAGCCCAAGAGTAAGTATGTTTGGGGTAATGCACACAAATTCATGTTTTTTTATTAAATGCTTTGGATCAGAAGAGTATTTTATATCAAAAAAATATAGTTCAATGTTACCCGGAGAGATTTTTTAGTCAAAAATCAAGAAATTCGTTCATCGAAAATACTTAAGCCCAAAGTTATTCAAATATCAATATAACATTAGACCACCCATAAAAACATCATTAAAGTTATGTTTTCGTGTGATTTTATACATTTTGTGGTAATATTTAATTATATGGAGCATTCAGAACACATTATAAATTTGCAGCTGGCTCAATCCAATAAATAAAATATTAGAGAAAACTTGTTGAAGTGGTTCAATGTTACCCGAAATGACATATTGTATCCATGGTGATTGAAAAGGTTCAGCCACTACTGACCGTGAATACCGATGTGGATAGTGTTTGAAATGGAAGCCTTTACAGCGGTAATCATTGCAGACACGGCTGGTGGAAGATAACCGACACTGAGCAGCTGAAGGAGGTCCTCGGGAAGCTGCACCTGCGCGGGGTGCGCGAGAGGGAGCTGCACAACTCCTTCCTTGCCAGCCTCGTGCAGACCAACAACAAGGTGAGACGGGGCCAGAGTTGGTGTGCTAGAATGTCAGAGTTTGAGGGTAAGAATGCTAGAGTTGGTATACTAAAATGCCTGGAATGCCACAGTTTGTGTGTTAGAATGCCAGAGTAGGTATGCTGGGACGCCGGAGTTTGTGTGCGAGAATGCTTGAGTTGGTCTTTATTTATTTATTCATATTTTTTCCATGTTAAACTATAATTAATAACAAAAATAATTTGACCTCACTGGGGTTAGAAATACCATATTATAAAACGAGGCTAGCACAGAGTCATGCATATTTTATAGGCCCAAAAATTTTTAATTCCTTTTTTACTGATAATATTTCATTGATCCCAAACTTTCAAAATTTTCCTTTTAAAAACACGCACTATCCTGGATTCAAAAAAATATGAACTCTTTTTTTCTATGATATATTTTGTTTCCCTTTAATAATAAGGAATATTTTTATGTTTTTTTGTATTTTTTATTTCCTTTTTTAATTACTATAAAAAAAATACCTTAGAATCTTTTACAGAATATTTTCTTTTATCTTAATGTTACGTTAATGTTTATGTTGTCAACTTAGACTCCGTATTCTCAACAGCTTCATCTCCGTCGAAAAAATACCTAATAGCAATGAAATATATTCTTCCCTAGTTGACAATAGAAAAAGGGGATATCCTGGCCACGGAGCTGTCCATCTCCCACTTGGACCGGGTGATCGCCCTCAACGGGGGCTTCCCGAACCCCGACTCCCCCAGCAGCTACAGCGCCAAGACGGCCCGTCGGATAGACATGGCACTCCTGGAGCAGGTGAGACACCACTCTTATCCTTCAAGACCAAAGGCTTTGTGTTTGCGGGTCTTCAGTCGCGGTGTGCGGCGTGCGCTAACCTACGTATTACAATATGGCGATATCTCCCGCAGGTGGAGGCGCTCGAGGACCGCGTGGCCGCCGCCTCCATGCAGGTCAAGGGCTGGAAGCCGCCGGCGCGTGCGGGCTCGCCTTCGGGCGACGAGGCGCCGGCGGCCCGCGCGCGCGTGCGCCTGCTGGCGCTCGAGGCGGCCATCGAGCGACGCTACCTGCGCCCGCCGCTGGGCGCCGGAGCCCCCGCGCCACCGCCCGCCGAGCCGCCGCCCGAGGACGACGACCAGCACGACCACCGAGGTGAGCAGACAAACTTACTACTGACCGAAGGCGGGATACTTAAGCATTTTTGAGTTGACCACCAAAAACACATTTTTGTATCCTTCTCCGCGAATGTTACAAATAAATGAGTCTTATTTAATTAACATATTACAACAGACACGAATAAAATTTTACAGAAGGGAATATTGAAGTCTAGGCTATCCAGATACACTGCGATTGGTGTACCAATGCAGTGCCCTATGCACTTGTGTAAAATATATAATAATAATTTGATAATTTTGTACACAAAAAAAATATGTAAAACAAAGTTTTTCCAATGGCCAGGTTTGTCTTGTGTTTCAAGAGTATAATGTTACATTCCAGGGGCAAACATCCCACGCGGACTGGCCGTGTGGCGCGAGGGCGCGGCGCGCTGCCAGACGTCGGCGCAGCTCGCCATGGCCCTGCACGCGCTGGAGGGGGCCATCGCCTGGGACAAGTCCATCATGAAGGCGGTGAGGCAGCGCCGCAACGCTACTACTGCGCATGTATAGCACGCTTTCATCTCACCACCCTGACTGTCTGTTCTAGTGTGACTGTCTTGTTTCGGTATATGATGTGTAACTGTCTACCCTGTTGCGGTGTGCAATTTGTGACTGTCTTTTCTGGTAATGTGTGCTATCCGTGACTGTCTCTTCTGTTAAGATGTGCAATTTGTGACTGTCTTTTCTGGTAATGTGTGCTATCCTTGACTGTCTTTTCTGTTAAGGTGTGCAATTTGTGACTGTCTTTTCTGGTAATGTGTGCTATCCTTGACTGTCTTTTCTGTTAAGGTGTGCAATTTGTGACTGTTTTTTCTGGTAATGTGTGTTATCCGTGACTGTCTTTTCTGTTAAGGTGTGCTATTAGTGACTGTCTTTTCTGGTGAGGTGTACAGTTTGTGATTGTCTTTTCTGTTAAGGTGTGCAATTTGTGACTGCCTTTTCTATTAAGGTGTGCAATTTGTGACTGCCTTTTCTATTAAGGTGTGCAATTTGTGACTGTCTTTTCTATTAAGGTGTGCAATTTGTGACTGCCTTTTCTATTAAGGTGTGCAATTTGTGACTGCCTTTTCTATTAAGGTGTGCAATTTGTGACTGTCTTTTCTATTAAGGTGCGCAATTTTTCACTGTCTTTTTTATGGTTAGATATGCAATTTTTGACCATCTTCTGTTATGGTGTGCAACTTTTTGACCGTCTTTTCTGTTAATGTGTGCAATTTGAGACGGTTTCTTCCGTTTTGTGACTGTCTTTTCTGTTAAGGTGTGCAATTTGTGACTGCCTTTTCTATTAAGGTGTGCAATTTGTGACTGCCTTTTCTATTAAGGTGTGCAATTTGTGACTGCCTTTTCTATTAAGGTGTGCAATTTGTGACTGTCTTTTCTATTAAGGTGCGCAATTTTTCACTGTCTTTTTTATGGTTAGATATGCAATTTTTGACCATCTTCTGTAATGGTGTGCAACTTTTTGACCGTCTTTTCTGTTAATGTGTGCAATTTGAGACGGTTTCTTCCGTTTTGTGACTGTCTTTTCCATCAGATGTGCAATTTGTGACTTTTTCTGCTAACGTGTGCAATTTGTGAATCTGTGCAATTTGTAATATCTTTTCTGGTTAGATGTGCAATTTGTGACTGTCTTTTCTGTTGAGGTGTACGATTTGTGACTGTCTTTTCTCTTAAAGTATGCAATTTGTGTCTGTCTTTTCTATTAAGATGTGCGATTTGTGACTGTCTTTCCTAGTGAGTTGTACAATTTATGACTGTCTTTTCTGTAAGGGTGTGCTGTATATATGTTATGTAACTGTGTGTGTTGCAATGTGATATATTTAATTATCCCTCATCGCAGTGAATAAATTATTTGACTGACCCCTATGACTGTATGAGCCATGTATGGTCCCCAATAAACATCCTATTCATTAGAACGATTGCTGATTCCATTGCTTCATTTTAACTTTTATTTCATAACCTTTCTAATTCAATAACCATCATATTGTATACTGGAAACATTTCATTCGCTTTGATAACCATCAGTCGCTTTTAGTAAAACAGAAAACCATAGAACTTCTACTAGCGTCTTTTTTCAAGCTACAATAGAATGCTGATTTCGAATTTTCCATAATCAAAACGAGAGACAAAGCAAATGTCCTAAACGTATACTCTGATACCTGACCAATGCTTTATTTAATGAATTTAGAGTATTAGACAGCGGGAAAGACGTATGTCAGGAGGCGATTACAAACGGTATCTTCATCAGTATGTATCGAGACGGCCACTTTACACACGGTGTGACATTCACCATTTTACCTATGTTTGAACATCCATATTTCTTCAATTCTTCCATCTGATTTTAGTGGAGTTAGAGAGCTGAAACTTTTACTATTGTGAAGAGATTCGTCTGAAGGAATTATTTCACATACTAGACAACACTTAAAAATTTTTTTTTAGGTGTTGTCTAGTATGTCTCCCTATTTTAATATAAAGACCTGGGCCTCGATTATGATGGGAGGATAAAGACGTCATACCTTCACCTTGACGGTATAGTTAAAGATAAATTCCCTCTAGCGATTATAAAGATATACTACCAACCCCCCACCTTCAAGTTTTGGGGAGGTACATCATACGCATATCTACGCTCTAAAATGACATAGCTTCAGTATGACATCATAGTTAAAGATAAAAGTCTCTCAACCGACTACAAAGGTATACTACCGATACCCCCGCCGTCAAGTTTTGATGTTATTGCATCGGTTTATATCGACGGGTCTAGAACCCCTAGATGCGTTTATCTGCGCATTTAAAGTGTAAATTTTTTTCTCCACCGAGCAATTTTTCCTTTAATTATGATTTATTAAAAGATTTTAATTGTTTCGAGGTTGGCACTTTTTTTCTTAAAAGCCTATTAAAAATATGAGAGAGAAATAAGTCAATTTTAAAGTCGAATTAAATTCCGACATAACTGTCACTTTAACGCAACGAACGCCTAGATGTGAAAATAATGTCGCTAGGTTCTGCCTATTAACAAATAGGAGTATCTAGGCGTTAGAAATTTACCACTGTAAAAAAATAATTTAGTTCTATTTTTTCCATCTGTTTTACTATCTTTCTGAGAGAACATATTAGGAGTCGGCCTTCTAATCGCTCAGTACTACCTCAGTAGATCGTTAAGCATATTGTTTTGCCAATGGTTAAAAGTCATATAAAAATCATATTTAAGCGATCTTTTTTTGCTTGAATTGGGATTTATTGGAGTTTATAATCGCTTTGAAGTGGGCACTTTCTATCGCAGAAGCCTTTTTAAAATATAATTGAGAACTATTTTAAATGTTAGTGACGTAAGGAACGCGGAGTAATTGTTTGCGGTCATTCCATTGGCTTGTTTCGATCATATGATGTGAATATGACAAGCAGGTAGAAGAGGTAGGATATAGATAGTACAGAAATTAAGTATACCGTCTCGATATATACAGATGAAGATAGCGTTCATAATCGAGGCACTGGAAGGGAAATTAATAAAATATCCGTGTACCATTTGGTGAAAAAATGGTAATGATGATTTTGAGTTAATTCGGATTATCGGCATCCTACTGTTCTTGTCTTGTTAGCCTTGTAAACGTCACCTAATTAAGATTAACCCTAATATTTTCATGATTAGATTTTTATTTATGGTTTGAAAGTTACATCTACCATCACTCAATAAACACGTTTAACTCTGTTATGTTTAGCTATCATCTAGGTGAAATTTCATTACACAATTTAATTCTGCAAATTATATTAGGTGTACTAATAAGTTTCCTCCATTCGACAAAAGTTGGCCCCACCAGGTAAGTTTTGGTTAAAGTTGTCAGATGTAAAACAACATTGTCGTATGGTGGACATCTGTTAACAACAAACTTGAAATATTGGTGAATTTTTAACAGTGATTTAGTAAATCAGTGATTTTAAACAGATGATTGAAAATGGGAATGTCACATATTAACATAACCAAAAAAATTCAGTTCAATTATCTGCTTGATAAAAAAAGCCTTCTCATATATAACACCGAATATGCTACTAAAAATATACAAAACGTATATCAGACCTACTCTCGAGTACGGGTTTTAGATATGGAATCCCTATTTTGTGGAGGATATCAACTTGTCGGAAATAGTCAAAGACGAGCTACAAAGTTGTCGCCGAGCCTAAAGCGGCTTCCATACGTGGAGAGGCCGGAAACTCTCGGTCTCACAACGCTGCGGGAACGGCGAGAAAGGGGTGACCTGATAGAGACACACGAGATACTTAAGTGTGAGTCAAGTGTCTTGACCATCACGCCACGGAGGCCGCTGACTATAATAGTAATAATTCATCTTGAAGTGTTACAAAGTGAATGCTGATTCGATCAATAGTAAAAATCATTCAATCGACGTCAGAATTAATTTCAAATTAATTTATCCACTCGCTTATTTCGTATTTTCTTTGTCTCAGAATTGCCAGTTCTGTCAGAGCGGCGACTCCGAGGATAAGCTTCTGCTGTGTGACGGCTGTGACAAGGGCTACCACACCTACTGCTTCAAGCCCAAGATGGAGAAGATACCCGACGGTGATTGGTGAGTCCCGATATATGAACCCCGCTGTCCGCGTCCCCGCATGGAGACTACAGTTTTATGCGTGAAATGGAACCCGAATCCTGGACGAGTGCCTTCGGCTCGATGGCTACTCTCCGGCAAAAATCCCCAATAAAGAAATAAGGCGGAGATAAATCCTCGTAGTGTAGTGGTTAGCGCATTTGCCTACCATGCAAGAGGTCTCGGGTATGGTTCCCGACATGTAATATTTATTTATTGTGTATGCAGACAATTGGTAGAATTCCATATTTAATTCGGTAATGTATCCAAAATAAAACAAGTTAATTGGATTATAATACTATACTTTATTTTTTATAAAATATACAAAGGGTATATTGTGACGCGTTTTGTCTTGTTAGGACATTTTCAAACAAACGAACTTAAATATTTACAAAGTTTCCTTATATACTAAAAATAATTGCTATTTTATGTTTGTGGATTTCTTTTCAAGCCAAAATAAGTAGAGTAATTAAAATTCAATTAGGGTATACTGAGTATATTAAATAATATTTTTAAATAAGGTTTTTCCCCAATATAACCAAAATTTTCCTCTATTCCTCTAAATATTTAAGTTAGTTTGTTCAAAAATGTCCTAAAAAGACGAAACGCGTCACAATATACCCTTTGTATATTTTACAAAAAATAAAGTAGAATTATAATCCAATAAACTTGTTTTATTTTGGATACATTACCAAATGTAATGTTTTTACATAAGGATATTTCATAGTCCCTGGGCTTTCATGTAACAAAAATCAAGATACA
The DNA here is from genome assembly GCF_059751315.1 of Micrasema longulum. NCBI lineage: Eukaryota > Metazoa > Arthropoda > Insecta > Trichoptera > Brachycentridae > Micrasema > Micrasema longulum. Next base: position 25,002 of record NW_028279071.1, read on the forward strand.
CTGCGATTTGTATACCAATGCAGTGCCCTATGCACCATCAGGTGCAAGGTAGTACAAATTATCCACTCTCCACCCCCGCGATCAGATTCATTATAGCGTCCCCGGGAAGGTCTTCATTACATATTGATGAAAGAGGTGGTTTGACACTGCAATATTTAATGTTCCTGAAGCGTGAGGATGATCACCCTTATTTAACAGATGATCGATATACGCTGCATTTTGTGTATTTATGCAGTGCCCTATGCACCATTGGGTGTGGACACGGACAGGGGTATGATATTGGTTTTTTTCCACTTAATTAACCCTAAAAACTGTTAATATTTGCAGGGCATTTATTGAACACACGTAATGAATATTATCTTTTAGCTTAAGGTACTGTTAACATATTACAACAGAGATGAAGAACATTTTAGAGAAGGTAATATAGAAGTCTAGGCATCTACAGGGCTTATGACATCTACAGGGTTTAAGTGGCCACTTTACACACTGTGTAACATTTACCATTCTGCCCATATTTGAACATCTATATTCCTTCAATTCTTTCATCTGTTGATGTTTGTGTAGTTAAAGAGCTGAAACCTTCATTTATGCGGGTGAGATTCCTAGACTTCTGTATTACCTTCTCTAAAATGTTCTTCATCTCTGTTGCGATATGTTAATGTTAACAGCTCCCCAGGGAGTTGAATCCAGTTCTTGTCTATAAAAATTTGGACAAACTCAAAATATTGTTTTTTTGTGGTACTGTGTTACTCATTTTTGTTCTTTTTAACTAAAGTACGCCTTTGAATGAAATGTTTAACTGAAATCGAATATTTCTCTTCAATTCAATAAAATAGGCCGTTTTTTCCGCCTTCCCGTAAAAATAACAGAAATAACTTATGCAAAGCTCTAGTTCATAAATTCTTCATCCAATTTTCTTTAAAAGTTACAATTGTGATGCTATGAACCTTTCCAGGTACTGCTTCGAGTGCCTGAACAAGGCGACGGGCGAGCGCGTGTGCATCGTGTGCGGGGGCAAGAGCGGCGCGGGGGCGGGGCGGGGGGGGCGCCTTGTGCCGTGCGCGCTCTGCCCTCGCGCCTACCACCAGGACTGCCACTATCCTCCGCTCAACAAGGTAATACGACCAGAAATAATCATCACTGCCTTAAACCGGCACTGACACAAATCAACATTGCCATGCAGTAAATTGACACCGCCTCAAAACTTTACGACTGTAAATTGACACTGCCACAAAACTTTATTGCTGTAAATTGACACTTCTATAAAACTTTATTACTGTATGTTAACACCGCCTCAAAACTTTACTACTGTAAATTGACTCTGCCAGAAAACTTTTACTGTAAATTGAAACTACCACAAAAAATTGCTGTAAATTACAACGCCACAAAACTTTATTGCTAAAATTGACACTGCCTCAAAATTTTATTGCTGTAAATTGACACTGCCACAAAATTTTATTCCTGTATATTGACACTGCCACAAAACTTTATTGCTGTATATTGATACTTCAACAAAATTATATTGCTGTAAATTGACACTTCAACATAATTTTATTGCTGTAAATTGTCACTACCACAATATATTATCGCTGTAAATTGACACTGTCACAGAGCTACACACTGTTGTTGAGGGGTTATACCTAGAACATTAAAATCATGAGTCTGCGACACTACCACTGGACCACATCTCGGTTCAAATACCTGGCATAAATCTCCACAGACACAAATTATACTGCTGTGAGGGATACAAGAAAGCTTTTAAAATTTCATATTTTTGTTATTTTTGCGTTTTGATTGGAAAAATAAATAAATTATTGATAAACTAATATTATAAAATTAATGGTGAATGTGCAAAACTGTAGAATGACATTAATCTTTATAAACAGTTTCGAGAAAAGTCTGCCACTTTTATTACCTTACTTAAGTTTTCCTGTTATTATAATAGAAATCATGACTAGAGTCATCTAGTTCTGCGAACTACAAATGATATGTTGTCCTTTTAAGCCTGAGGAATATAGTCTAACTACATAATTTCTACCGAGTTCTAGGAAAGACTAATTACAGCCGCCAGTTTCGCTCGAGCCTACAATGGCAGCTTTACGATGTAGTCTAATGATATATTATCTCGCCCGTTACCATGGAGCAGGTGCCGCGTGGCAAGTGGTACTGCGTGAAGTGCATCTGCAAAGCGCCGCCTAAGAAGCCCCGCACGGCCAAGGCCAAGCCCGTCACCCCCCGCCACAGTACGGACACCAACTCCGTCTGCGACTCCATGCAACCGCCTAGGTAAGTGAATACAATCGGCCGTAATTAGTTCTTCTTCGTGCGCCATGTCGGCGATCGCTGTGGCGGATGTTTCCCCGTGTTGCGCTATTCAGAACAGTTCTTCTCATCATCATCATTTCATTTCATTTCATTTCATTTATTTATTCAGATATTTAGAACATTACAGAAAAAGACCCAATTCATTCTAAATACAATAATAGATCACAAATTACAGTAGATAATTATGTTATTAAAATAATATAACAAAATGTAAAAAGAAAAATTAAATGTTAGAAAGTGCTTTCCTAAGGGAAGGCCCACTGTCGTGAAATATGTCGACATCCGAGGCGATGCGATTAAGTAGCAAGATTGCCCTACCAACCGGCATAACCATTGGCAGGTTGGTTCTGCATCGCGGTAGGTAAAACAATCGATGCTGTCTTTGTCGAAGATAGTTATCAGGTACGAACAGACCTACATCCATCAGAATTTCTGAGTTATGTATGCGACCACCGATCACCTGGAAAAAGTGAACACCCAAATGAACGTCCCTCCTCCTCCATAATGACTGATAGCCTAGCATTCCCAGTAAAAAGTCAGTTGGGAAGAGCCAAGGATAATATCCACACTCTTTAAGGTACAGATAGCGCAGAAATTTTTTCTGCACTCTCTCCACCATCAAAGAGTATCGAGTCTCATGTGGCGACCAAATAATGGAACTAAACTCCAAACGACTTCTTACCAAGGAATTATACAATGTCCTCAAAATCTGAGTGTTAGAAAAGATCTTGGCATTTCTAAGAACAAAACCAAGCATTTTAAGGGAGTCATTACATAGATTAACTATATGAAGATTAAAAGATAACTGAGCATCAAACAACACCCCGAGATCTCTGGACGTTGAAACCCTTTCAAGTCTTACTCCGTCCATGAGATAACGATAGTATATTGTTTTGGATGCTCTTGTGTATGCCATTACAAAACATTTGGAAACATTGAAGAACAATTTGTTTTGTTTGCTCCATTGAATTATATTTTGAATGTCACACTGAAGTTTAATACAATCAGAAGAAGTCAGTATTTCACAAAAAATTTTTAGGTCGTCAGCAAATAAGAGAAAATTACAAAATTTTATGACTTTACCAATATCATTTATAAAGATTAAAAATAACAATGGTCCCAAATTAGATCCTTGAGGAACCCCTGAAGAGGTATTAAATGTTTCAGATTGATACAGTCCATATGACACATATTGCTTACGATCTGTAAGATAATTTGTGAATAGCTTCAGAAGAATGTCGCTAAAGCCAATCCTCTGAAGTTTCAGAAGCAAAAGTTGGTGATCTACCTTATCAAACGCTTTGGAAAAATCGTTGTACGAACAGTCTACTTGAGCACCTTTGTCGAGTGACTTAGTGACAAAATTCGTAAACACCATCAAATTTGTATTGGTTGAACGCCCAGGCCGAAATCCATGTGGTTCGTTTGATATGAATGGTTCTAATTGGGGATTGACAAAATGATATATCAACCATTCAAATGCCTTTGCAGGAGCAGATAAAATTGCCACCGGCCTATAGTTTTCGATACATGTTTTATTCCCTTTTTTAAACACTGGAGAAATTTTGGAGATCTTCCATAACTCCGGAAAGACACCTGTTTTTAAGGACAGATTGAAAATAACAGTTAGTGGTTTTTTGAAAATGTGTACACAACTCTTCAGCACAGCGGTTGGAACAAAATCGGGACCAAGTGAACAAGTGTTCTTTAAAGAACTAATAGATTTGAAGACATCAGTTTCGCTGAAATAATCTATTGAAATATTTTGCGAGCCTTGAGACGAACTTTGTTTATTTAGATGCACCTCTTTATTCGGAGTAGAACAGTAAACAGATTTAAAATTACTAGCAAAAGCATTCACAATATCCACATTTCGAACGTCTTGACATTTCCAGGTCATGGAGTCCGTGATCCCTCCATCCCGGCGCTTAGAGCCAATATATCTCCAAAAGTCACTGGGATTTCGCAAGATATTTGATTCGATATCGGAAATATAAAAGTCAAAGGCTGCATTTCTTTTCTGTTTTACCTCGGTTCGAAGATTACTAAAAAGAGAGTAGTAGTATGGATCACCAGAAGACTTCCACTTTTTGTGGTATCCGTGTTTTTTTCTGATGTCACTGATAATATCACGAGAGAACCACCTCGGATATCTCCTGTTACTCACAGCCGGGGGTTTCCTCGGAAAGCACTTATCTAAACAATTGTAAACAGTGTTATAAAAATAATGAACAGCCTCATTAACATCAGTTAAATCTATTATGCCGTCCCAATCAGCATTAAAAAAGGAGTCGTAAAGGGAGCGGAAATCACCTTTAGTAAAATCCCATCCCCTTTCCGATGTTATATGCGTTATGGGAACGGCGGTGCGTGTGTTTAGAGATTTAACTTTGTACTTAAAAAGCAATGCAGGATGATAAGCATCCTCCTTAGTGAGAGGAGACTCGCTTCGAAAAATGGATATCGGAACTGTTGAGAAAATTAAATCTAGCGTTCGTTCCTTATTGTTAAGAATGCCATTGTATTGAGTGAGTTTCAGCACAGAGCAGAGGAAAGAAAGGTCAGTATCCACCTCCCCCCCTCGTGCAGAGTACAAATTAAAATCACCCAACACAATGACACGCTTATCAACAAGTAAATGTAAATTACATAACAATTTATCAAAAAATAATTTAAAAGATTCTACAGTACTTTGTGGTGGAAAATAAACCACACAGATAAAAATAATCGTGTCATTGTAGGTTAGCTTAAGCCACAAGTCTTCATTGGTTGTTTCCAACTCAGAAAACCGCTGAATATTCATCGCTTCTCTGTGTCTCACGGCCAACAAACACCCCCCACCCTGCCTGTGAGCACTACTAGAAGTGACACGATCTCTCCGAAACACTACAAAGTCAGGAGTAAAAAGTTCCGAGCTTAAAACGCTGGCACTGAGCCATGTCTCTGTCAAACATATTATATCAAATTCACACCCGACCACTTCATTGTAGAAATCTATACATTTAGAATTAAGGCCGCGTGTATTTTGATATAAAAATGTTAAATTGAAGGTGCGAGAAGCAGAAGTGGCGCCACCTAGTCATTCTTCCCGCGCCCCAGGTAGGCGCGGGGTCACCATCCTGTTCTTCCACTCCTTCACGTACGAGTGACATGGCCAGTGGGAAGGTTTCAAAACTTCACCCACTGCAGTAGAGGGTATTCCCACTTTAAAGGAAGCGTAGTCTCCCCTCGATTTAATTTTAAAGACGTTAAATGAGGCTGAGCTTACTAAAGATTTTAAATAGTCATGAAAACAATTCACAGTAGTGTCTTTATGGAAAGGATAAAAATGGAAGTATAACAATCTAGAATTATGATTATCTTCTTCCATCTTCATATTCCCACGCACAGGTTTTGTACGGCGCATTTTGGGCACCGTCCATTCTCCATTATCAGTGGCGCTACAGCCTGTTGTGGGCCCTGGCCTCCTCCAGAATTTGTCTCCATACCTCCCTGCACCCCGCGGCTCTTCTCCAGTTCGTCAGGCCAATCGCTCTAATGTCACTTTCAACATTATCCATCCATCGTAATTTTGGTCTGCCTCTGCCTTGTCTGCCTTCTGGAGTGGTATAAAGAATCTTTTTTGGGGTACGGTTATCATTCATTCTGTGCACATGGCCCAACCGTTGTGATCTTCTTATTTTGATGAATTGTGCAATGTTGGGTTCACCATACAGTGCCTCTAATTCATGATTAAACCGTCTCCTCCACACTCCGTTTTGGTTGACAGCGCCAAATATCTTCCTTAATATTTTTCTTTCGAATACTAATACTATATTTTCATCTCTTTTGGTCATAACCCAGCATTCGGCACCATATGCAATGACCGGTCTGAGGAGAGTTTTGTAAATAATGGTCTTAGTTTTTCTAGTGAGCAATTTGTGAACAGTTCTTCTACACATATTATTTTGGTCTAATCTCTTATATTGCGCCGCCGGGATCTTTGCCTACTATTGGCTTCTCCTTTACCGCGACTATAAAAACATTTTTCATATCCAATTTGCCGTAGCACTGAACTTCCTCATTACTGCATCATCATCATAACGAAACTCCGTTTGCTTAAACACCTTTGACAGACCAATATTTTGAGTTTGTCCAAATGTTTGTAGACAAAAGACTGGATTTCACCCCCCAGAGAGTCATTGAGACAAACCTTTGGACAAACTCAAAATATTGTAATAAAACCAACTGGTCCAAGAAGAAGTTTAAAAGTTGGAAAATTGTTTTCAGGCGTTGCTTAGTATGTGAATCTATTCACAACAATAAAGGTTTCAGCTCTTTAACTTCACTAAAATCAACATATGGAAAAATTGAAGAAATATTTATGTTTAAACATAGGCAAAGTGGTGAATTTTACACAGTGTGTAAAGTGGCCACTTAAACCAGCTAATGACAGGTCATAAGCCCTGTAAATGCCTAGACTTGCATATTCCCTTCTCTAAAATGTTCTCCATCCCTGTTGTAATTTGTTAACCTTTGGCAGAGTTTTTGAGGTCTTAGTTCTGCGATGGCTAAAAAAGCGGCGCATGTATTTATTTTGTTTTTACAAATATTTCAGCCCGGCGCCGTCGCAAACATCCACGACGACGACGACCGAGGAATGCGCCATTACGTCGGCGTTGCTCAACCAATCCTCGCTGAGCAGCGTGCAGTCCACGCCGGAGAAGCACTTCCAGTCCAACTCCACGTCGAATCCGCCCGACGGCAACAAGCAGCACTTCGCCGCCGTCAACAACTTCAACAACGCCATCAACGACGACGCCGTCGCGCCCGTCGTCAAGGACCTCAACGACATAGACTGCGAGAAAGACAAGATTTTCTACAACCAAGAAGAGACTAACCTGATCGCCGAGGACGCTAAGAGCGAGTCAGCGATAAATCTCGACGGGTGCTACGATTTCAAGGATTTGGAGGATATGGACGTCGAGATGAACAATACGCAAGATGACAAGTCGAGGCCCGGAATCCCGGAGAGCCACTGTGACGATGAGGTGGCGGTCGACGGAGAAATATCATGCGGTACGGTCGAGAACGACTCTAACTCGGGACACGCCAATAGTGAAGATTTTAAAGGTAAGGCAATAAGTAAGATAAATTCTTCTGGCTAATGTCAGTTGACGTTAGGTGATTTATTTATTTATTTAATTGACGGACTTACGCAGTCCATTTTAACGATGGTAAATACAATTTCTTATAATAAATACAAGTACTAATCAAATAAATTTAAAGCTAGGACAAAAAAAATAAAAATTACTACCTCAAGACAAGATCCGGTCTATCTTAGTGATTTTTTAAATCTATAAAGAGTTTCTTCCTACCTACTCAAACTGTTTAATTTGAGAAAATCAGTGGTATATAAACATATTGTTGGTTCATTAATAATCTCATTATAGAACAAAATATTGATAAAAATTTATGTTTTTTATGAAGTGAAAATTGACTAAACATCTAAACTTATTAAATAATGTAATATTTATTAAATAATAAAGTATATATGGCGAAAATGAACGGCAACGTGAGACGAGAACGACCAAGGAAGACGTGACATGATCAGATAATCCAAAATCTTAAGTCTGGTCGTGTCAAAAGCAGACAGAACTGAAGGGTATGTATGACAAGATGTATGAATGTGGAAGAAGCTAGGAACGTATGCCAGGATAAATGGAGAAATGGCGTGACGGTAGTAGTAGTATTGAATAATGTTTTGAATATCTCCAAATGTTTGTATACAAGCAGATTTTTAATTGTTAAGATCAACATTTATCGCAACTGAGAGGGAATACTTTTTTTAAAAGAGTCGAGAAAATGTGGATGTTTGAACATAGGCAAAACGGTGAATGTTTCACAGTGCCTATGAAGAGAGGAGAGCGTAAATAGGAAGGAAAAAGGAAAAAATAAATATTCAGGGTGTTACATTTCATATGTGATTTGAATGTAACTTAAGAAGGGGCGAATAAAATAACTGTGAAAGAGGAGGCGAAAAAATTAGTGCGGTGAATGGGTATTGAAAGGGTTCTCTCGTTACATACCGCCGCCGCAAGTTCGTCTCTATAATACGATAATATTAATAATGGTTTACCTTTATTTTTATTAAAGGGGTCGGTAACGAAACGATGCCATCGTCGCCGCGGGATCGCGAATCTCGCCACTCGGCCAAAAAGGACAGAGGAACACACAAGAGGCTGAACAAGGAATTGGCACTTTGCAAGTGAGTTCTCATCGCAGAAACATTCTTTAATTATTTGTGTTGGGTGTTGTGAACATAAGTTGTGTCCGTTTTTTTCCAAATGAAGAGAACAAAAGGAAACAAAAAAAATCTTTTCTCCTTCTGTAACCATCGTATTGAAGTATTTGCGTTTGCGTCCGAGCAGGGCCCTTCTGGAGGAGATGGAGATCCACGATGACTCGTGGCCGTTCCTGCTGCCCGTCAACACCAAGCAGTTCCCCACGTACAAGAAGGTGATCCGCACGCCCATGGACCTCTCCACGATCAAGAGGAAACTGCAAGACCTGAGGTGAGCTCGCAACCCATTCTTCTATGTTTAGCGCTACTCAAAATTGTATTTAACAATGTTTTCTCTCATCCATGGCACTTTTTAATACCGTAAAACGGGGTTAAATTGCATCACTTTTTAATAACTTTTCAGCTATAATGATTTTTTAATCGAGGAGATGAGTAGTGTTTTTGACAATAAATGTCATGGTTATATAATATATTTCCTTTACTTTTTTGTGGTTATAAGTATATTTTGTAGTTTTATATACAAGCTATAATTTTTTGAAAAATGATGCAAAGTAAGCCCTAGGGCGGGGTGACATTGCATCACTTTTTTTTTCCTTCAGTATCTTAATAGATTCCACATGGACATGGAAATATTAATATTAATATTTTTTGGTAAATTTAGTAAGAAATACTGGTATTATCAAATACATGACAAAATTCAACATACGAAACCACTTTACTCACCTTAGAATGATACACACTGTTGAAGATGTGATAAGAATTACCTATAGAAATTATTCATAAAAACTGCACAACCAACCCAAACCGCTAATCGCTCAGTACTAAAGTACCATATTGAATGGAAAATAACCTTAGGTAAGAGTGAAAAGTGACATCCATTGAATATTTGGAGAAACAATGAGTTATAGCTAGTAGCAATGACAACAGGTGTCTCTAAAAACTTTTTTTTTTTGATGCAATGTTACCCTTGATGGTGCAATTTAACCCCGTTTTATTTATTTATTTATTTATTTAACTTTTTGTACATAATGTTATTTGTACATTGGCGGGCTTATTGCCAAATGGCAATTTCTTCCAACCAACCAATAAAATAAAAGTTTTATTTTTATAATTCAAGTTACAGAACATATTCAATAGAAAAAAAAAAAAAAAAAGATTAAAAAGTGGAAAATATATAAAAATAGAAATAAACGTATTTGTTTATAAATTACCTTAAATCAAAACTATTACTCAATGGGTAAAAGGAAAAAAGCGGAAAGAGGAAAAAGGAAAGGAGGAGAGATTAAGGAAGAGAAAGGAGATGTTTCTTCAGACGTGATTTAAACAGAGATAATGTAGTAACATCTTTGATGGTGGGTGGGAGATGATTCCACAGTCGAGCCGCATGGACACTATATGAGTTAGAGAAGAAAGAGGAATTGTGTATGGGTATTAAGAGAGTGCCTTGAGAATGAGAACGAAGAGGTAAACCGGTTTTTCGGTATGCTTATTTATTTATTAAGGAAATCATACAGTCTTTATATAAATGCAAGGTACAAAAGAACAATTGAAAAAAGTAAGACCTATTTCACATTAATTTATTATGAATGCAGCAGGAGGGGAAAATATAAAAATATAAACGTTAAATAAAAAGTACATAAAAGGGAGAAGACATTGTATAGCTCCAACTCTACTTTCCTCCATCTCTCTCTGCTTCCATGAACATTTATATTTCTTAGTAAAAATTTCACAACCAAATTCCAAGGCCATACTTCGCTCCCATACATCGGAGTCGGGACCGGGACTCCATTGTGAACATGAATTTATGAAATATGAATTCTTTTTTTAAAATTCTGACAAGTCCTATTTTAATTTTGTTTGTCGCAGCTACAAGACCAAGGACGACTTCGCCACCGACGTCCGCCAGATATTCCACAACTGCGAGGTCTTCAACGAAGACGAGAGCCCGGTCGGCAGGGCCGGTCACGGAATGAGGAGGTTCTTCGAGGACCGCTGGGCCAACGTCTGACCGGAGGACCCCGCGCCGATCGCACCGCAGCAAGAAGACGGCAGTAACGCATGAAGGAATACGACAACCCTTTGCCCGCGAGCGTCATTTCAACATGTTTAAAAATGACTTTGACCGCGAGTGTCATCTGCGACGCAAAAAAATATGTGATGACCGCAATCGTCGCTAAAATATGTACATCTGGCCGCGAGTGTCATCTTATGGTGACTCTAAAAAGTATTTCGTTAACCGCAAGTGTCACCTCATTATACCACGCGATTTACGTCCTTATTGTGCACACATTTCGTAAGAAATTCGAATGATTTTACTTTGAGATAAAGACGTACTTTATTTTCTCGATTTCATTGAAGTGTGAAGGCACAAGGGTGTATCTGTCACTTCTAAAATCTGATGCTTTTCCACACGTAAAAAAGATATATCTTTTAGAGCTTCTTTCAAAATGGCCATATTAAAATATGGAGTTTGTCTTGTTGCGATTGTAGAATAACGACGGACTTGCAAAAAATGCCACATCCACTCTCTTTTATATTTGATCTCGAAAAGGTTTTAAAGAGGCTTTATATTTCTTGAAAAGGTTTTATAAAGGCTATATATTTCTTGAAAAGGTTTTATAAAGGCTTTATATATCTTGAAAAGGTTTTATAATAGATTAACAAGTTACAACAGTGAATGAGAATACCTTAAAGAAGGGAATATGGAAGTCTAGGCATTTACAGGGCTTATGACCTGTCAATGGCTGGTTTAAGTGGCCACTTTACACACTGTGTAACATTCACCATTTTGCCTATGTTTGAACATCCATATTTATTAAATTCTTCAATTTGTTGATTTTAGTGAAGTTTTACAATAGCTTTATATTTCTTGAAAAGGTTTTATAAGGGCTTTATATTTCTTGAAAAGGTTTTACAAAGTGACAAAAAATGTTTAAACCACTCTCCCGTAAAGTTGAAGATGACTGTATGCGTCGTTGTTCTATGATCAATACGATCTGTTCTTTTCACACATTAATCTATGTGACTGAAATAAAAATTTTCTTGTCCTGTACAGTCCAGATAATGACAGATACGCCCTTTTGTCACCCCATCACTGAGCTGACCCCTTGTCGGAGTGCACCTATGCCCCTAATCTCGACACATATTCAATGAAATTTGTTGCCCTATCATATTTTGACTCTCACAAAGAGTCCGCTGAATATTTGAGTTGGCATATTTTGAGTTATGACTCGAGAAGGCATAACAGGAAGGCGGTTAAAAGGTTAAACTTATAATACTACTCTACGAGGGTTGATTGATATGCACCACCCCTGACCTATTACAAAGTGGATGAGAAAAAGTTTTTTTAACTTATTCTTCGACATAGCATACCGGGGTGGTATTCTGAATCTTGTCTACACCCTAGAGAGTGGTTGATTTGGGGATTTTTTTTTTTAATGTGATGACACTTTGCTTCATATAATGGCCACATTGATGATTAAACGTAATGCTTAAGGTCGCAATAATGATCTAAATGAAAATTTTCAAATTAAGTTTTACGTGTTCGTATTTGTTCGACGTTTAATCATCTGTGTGGCCGTAAATGAAGCGAAGTTTAGGTGCATGCAAAAAATATAAATCCCCAAAATTATCACTCCGAGGGATAGAAAAGATTCAGAATACCACCGCTGGTCATGTACGCCGCTTTTCCAGCGATGCTCCATTTCTACACCCTCCTGGTAGAACATTTGAACGAAATCGAAAGCGCTTGTCTGATGCGTGCGGATGCTAATAATGTAATCTGACACATCCTGTCCGCAGGTTTCGGCTGAGTTGAAGTTTTGGTTGAAACCGAAACCGTGGCTGAACTTCGTTTTTTGGTCGAAACCGGCCAAAACCAAAACTGAAACTTCGATCTGTCATTAGGGGCTAGATCTGGAGAATATGGGTTTTCAACCGATTAAATTCAGTTTTGTGAATAGCAGCCATTGACGCCGACGCCGACGCCTTGTGTGCTGGACCACGAGTGGTGGTGTGTAGACGGGCGGTCGGACAAACGTTCTACCAGAAAGCTATGTTGGAGCATCGCTGGAAGAAACACATGCCAGTCCATGAGGACTACGTCGGATAACCAGATAGGAAAACTTTTTTCTCATATCAGTCGACACTCGTAATAGATTTTTCCGAACAAATGACAACTGTTTGTAAAAATCTCTGTTTCATGCAAAATTTGAATCAATCGTTCATTGAACGTATTCATACTTTATGCGTCTAGTCCATTTTACGTAGAGTACTTGCGACGCGTAGACGTTTAAAACGTTTCGCCGTCAAATGCAAAAGAAAAGAACATAAACAGCATGGCGAAATTAGATAAATCGGTTGCAAAAATTGCAATTAAAATACATAATAATATTAAATTTATTGATCAAAGGTATTTTTGACACATGACAAATATTTTTAAAGCGGGAAAAAACAAAAGATAGAAAAAAACGTCTTTTGTTTTTTTTTCCCCCTCCACTTTTTAATGTGACAAATTTGTATTCGAATAAGACTATTATTATTGTATTATTTTTCTTTAGCTTGTAATTTTTAAAAATTTAATTTAATTTATTTAAAATGATATTTTGAACGTCGCAATTATTTAGGCTTATTTTGGACTGAAAAATATTCATGCACATATTTAACTTTTTTTTACTGTGTCAAATTGTATTTCTGCAGTTAAGGAAGAGTATTTCGATTTGTAACATTTTATATTTAATTAATGTCTAAAGATGTTCTTAAATATGTTCGCTCACATTTGTTCGTTTGTATGTGTTTTTACAATAGCAATGAGGTGTGAAAAATGTATATTTTTTAGGTTCACGTTAGGAAAATGACTGAATTAAATTGTTACTTAATAATAAACTTTCAAGGCAATTCTCGCTTTCCCAGAATTCACATTTAGCGGTTAAGCAATGGCGTATACATAAATAGACGCTTCGAAGCTCGTATTAGATAGCTCTTCAATTTGTGGGCAATTGCCTTCTTTGTCAGACATGACCATACGCAAAAAAATGCAAATTTCTCAAATAACAAACAGGTATGTGGTTTTATTCAAGAATACGATCCCATTTATTGTAGATGCTTTTAAGTATATTTTTTACCGTTTTAAAGAACACAGATGGTTGGTTTTCCTCTGTTACACATTTACGTCTCGATTGAAGTAATAAATGCTCTTGGGCACAGAAAAATCATTTTATCAGAAATCTAAGATAAATCGCCGATACAATCAAAAGTTTGCACTGTGTCGTATTGTCGCGGCATATGAAGTAAGGGAGTTATGAGTATACGATTGTCTCGCACACTTCTTGCGTCTCACTCCATACGAGTAGTAGCCAGTAGCCAAGTAGCCAGTACTACTGCCAGTAGCTCTCGGGGCTTTGTTAAGAGTGATCCACTCGCTCGCGTCGTAAGCGTTGGCAAATGATTTTTTCATATTTTCAGCGTTCGTATTTCAAATATTATTGAGGGAGACCACTTCAAGCGTCACGCAGACCATTAGCCAAGTAGCCAGTACTACTGCCAGTAGCTCTCGGGGCTTCATTAAGAGTGATCCACTCGCTCGCGTTGTAAGCGTTGGCAAATTTAAAGTTGTAAAAAAATAATTTTTTTAATAATTTTACCGATCGTATTTCAAATATTATTGAGGGAGACGACTCCACGCGTCACTCAGGCCAATAGCCATTAGCTGGCTTCGTTAGGAATGGTCTACTCGCTTACGTTGTGAGCATCCGCAAATTGATTTTTCATATTTTTTGCGATTATATTTATACGTCACTTTTGATTTACAATAAATGTTTTCTTGCTCGGGGTAAAAATTGGAGCATTAAATTGTACGGCAAAGTTGAGCAAACAATGATAAGTGAGTTCTGGAAGATTTCCGGTTTGCTTGCCGTCAATGGACCAATGGTCAGAACTGATCGAGAATAAGCGGAAGAGAACCTCTGACACACTGTCACACGCGGAGTTATTTCAGAAACACAAAACTTTAAAAAATCATAGCGCTGATAAAAAGATTTATAAAAATTGAAAAAAAAATTTTTGGATCAATCTGTTGACAAATAAAAAAAAAAATTAAAAAGCACTGAACTTCCTCATTGTGCCCGTAAGCGTGCCTAATCTCTCATTTAAGCGCGTGCGTTGACTGCATGGCACAGAAACCCGTGGACTTATCGGCACAATAATTAAAAGGTTCATCTAAGATGCGGCTAGTGCGGTAGTGACGTGTCTATTTATTATACGCCAGTGATTATTACTGCAATTTGTAAATTAGTCGATGCGAAAGTTGTAAATATCTTCAATTTTTGTAAAAAAAAATGCATGTAAATACACTAGGTGGCTTATCCGTAAATCTATATCTTCTACGGTTAGAGATATGCCATCTGTCCAATCTGGGAACCTGCTATCCAAGTGGATCCCCACCCGTACTCAATTTACATACTAAATGCGCAAACTGTAAAAGTCAGTGCCTGATACGAAATATTTATTTAAAAAGGTGTTTTTGTTTTTCTTCTTCGACGGTGCTACCGCCGAAATCAAGCCTCGGCCTCCTTCCACTCGTCTCCGACCCCGTCTGTCCTCAGCCGCCGTCTCGCAAATTCGCCAATCGCTAATTTGTAACTTGTAGATGCTTCGCCGCATCTTTCTATGCGTCATCCTCCGACCTCAGCCCGAGTCATAATCAGCAGACATGTCAGATCGACTCGATTGAAACCTTCAAAATCTTAACTGAGCAATATAATGTACCTAAGTTGAAATCAATGTTCACTGCGAATGATAACCGCCATCTCGGAGGTCATTCATTGAAACTAAACACTGCCCCCTTCTCATCCAACCTCGGGAAGAACTTCCTGACAAACCGAGTTGTGAAGGAATGGAATAGCCTTCCTGAGAAAGTGCTCGGTACTAGTTTAGTTAATGTATTCAAAAATCGCCTAGATGCACACATCAATTTATAATGTTTAATAAACAATAATTATCCTCCAGTAATGACCGAAACAAATCAAATTCTTTTATAAGACATTTATGGCGTAGCCTCTGTGTAAATATCAGGTCACCCTATCTCGCCGCTCCTGCGGCATCGTGAGACCGAGAGTTTCCAGCCTCTCCACATATGCAAACCGGCCACAGCTTTGTAGCTCGTCTTGGACTCTTCTCGACAAGTTGATATCCTTAATAAAACGGGGATTCCACATCCGAAACCCGTATCGCAGAGTCCGGTGCTCTGACGTTTTGATACTAGAATGTTTCAATGCCTTCGATTACGTGAGACTGATCAGCTTACCTTCGTTTCAGCAAAAATGGTCAATAAACGCTGGGGAAATGGGCAGGAGGATACACTCTCGTGTAAAGATGACTTTGCGTATTTACAAAATTCGCATAGACTGATGACGTGACCTACTGGGCTTCATTTTTTTTAAATCATACGCTTTTCAAAGCTATAAAGTATTTTAAAATTTTAGTCCTTTCAGACCTAAATAAATCGTTTTCTGTGTATAGGAATTACTGTTTTAATATAAACAAAGCGGCTTAAAGCTGAGATCTGTTTTAACAAACGTTTATTGTTGGCGTATTTTAGCTTAGCTTGAAGTTATTGAGACCTCATGTTGAGACCAGCTCTTGTGGCAGCTTATTCCAACCATCTTGAATCTGGTTTATTCCAGCCTGAGACGGTGGCCTCGAAGTCGAACGTCTAGTTTTTAATTGGTTGGCTCCCAAACTGATAATAAATCGGAAAAGTTAATTTGTTTTGTTGACCTACAATAAATGTTTCTTCAATCAAATTATAGTCCTTAAAATATAACATGATTAGAATGACAGTTGTCAGAAAAACTGACGACATAACTTTGTAGTAACGTCTAAGGAGTGATTTATTGACACAAAAAATCATTCGTATTTGGTATGTTCATTTTTTTTTTTCATACAATGCCTGACACATAAATCAACATAAATATATGAAATCAGCTTTAAAACTAAAATAAACCTAATTATTAACGATGTTATTACAAGGTTACATCATTTTGCAAAAACGTTAGAGATGGGACAAATTGATCAATGTAATTTGATCAAATTAAAAAATAATTCGTTTGTTAATGTTCACAAAAAAGTATAACTGTCCTATTTTTTGGTGAATAATTGTATTCAACACACTATATTAGGCTTGTTTTTGCGTTTTTATATCAATTTTCGGAAACAGAGTTTCATGTTTGCATGAAAAAACTGATAAAATCGATTTGATCGTTACATGATCAGTGATCAGTAATTTCCCATCACTATTGACATGAGTTTGACAGCTGTCATTTTAATTAAGCTAAATTTTTAGGACTATAGTTACTTTTACTTTTCTAGGTTTTATGCCAACAACCAACATAAGCGGAAAACACAGAGACATACTTAGGGATACCAGAAACCGAAAATTGAAATAATCTCGCTGCTTTTTAGTTTCAGTCCGTACGGCTTTATCCCTGTCCGGATGAATGAGGAATACATGTCTGAAATACAACCAGAGTTTTAAGTTTCTTTTTTTTTTTAATTGAGCGGAGATAAGTCCACCTAGTAGTGTAGTGGTTAGCGCATTCGATTCCCGGGAAGATGGAAGCTGCGCACTGCGATATTTCATTGTTCCCCGACTGGCACCCGCAGCGTAAGACTGATCGCCTTACTTTCACGTAACAGATGATCAAAATACGCCGCGTTTCGTGTACCGATGCAGCGCCCTATGCACCGTGCGGTGCAGATAGGGACAGGAAAAATGATTACGAGGCACGAGAATGTTAAATCAACAGCCAGGCGTAATGTTTTTTTTTTTAGAATAAATATTTTTACCTCCTCAAAATCAATGTGATTTTCTGAACACAATCTTTAAAAACTATTTTTCTTAGTATTAGGAACTGCTCACGGTATTGTGTATGTAAGTATATTGTTGTTGGTAAACAACGAAAACGCACAATCGGTCGCGCCGGTTCGCATGTACAGAATTATTACGTAATTTAGAATATTATTAAATTAGGAGTGCGCCGCAGAATGCGATCGTCGCGCTGTCTAATTCATCCCATACTTAAACTTAAAACGTAAGCATTAATGTTAATGTGTACAATTAAAAGTGATATTTTTTTGAAATTCGCGTAACGTAGATTCATTTTATTTATGTAAAATAAAAAAATTTACTAAAAGAATGAAATATTTTTCGTCCCGTAATTATCTGTAAAAAATGTATAACAAAAAAATATTTTAAGTATTTATCAACAATATTTTGAGTTTGTCCAAATTTTTGTAGGCAAGGACTGGATTCAACTCCCTGGGGAGCTGTTTATATTAACATATTACAACAGAGATGAAGAACATTTAAGAGAAGGTAATATAGAAGTCTAGGCATCTACAGGGCTTATGACCTGTCAATGGCTGGTTTAAGTGGCCACTTTACACACTGTGTAACATTCGCCATTCTGCCCTTATTTGTACATATATATTTCTTCAATTCTTCCATCTGTCGATGTTTGTGAAGTTAAAGAGCTGAAACCTTTATTTATGCGCGTGAGATTCATCTAATTGAATTATTTCACCTACATACTAGGCAACGCCTGAAAATCTTATTTTTTCAATTTCTATACTTCTTCATGGACCAGGTGGATTTATCAACAATATTTTTAGTTTGTCCAAATTTTTGTAGACAAAGACTGGATTCAACTCTCTGGATGTTCCCTATATGTTCAAAGACGGGCAGAATGCTGAACGTTTCACAGTGTCCAAAGTGGCCACTTAAACCAGCCATTGACAGGTCATAAGCCCTGTAGATGCCTAGACTTCTATATTACCCTCTCTTAAATGTTCTTCATCTCTGTTGTAATATGTTTTAAGTATTTTTAAAAATATGTACGGGCAGGTGAGTCTTTCATATACAAGGTATCCAGAAAGTACCTTCTGTTTGTATTTCTTACCATTGCAGTTTTGCGCATGCGTGTTGTGTACGCTTCGTGGTGCTTGTTTGAAATAACCAATAAAATTCTGTAATTCGTTTCATTTACGCTAAAGATTTCTTCGCAATATATTTTTTTCTAAATACATTGAAACCTCCGTCTATCGTTCCTCTAATTTTCTGATTCGTTAATTTTTTCTAACTCCGAATTAATTTCATACGAAACATACAAAAATAGATCCTATCCTATCTGCCATTTTACTGCATTGATCATTGGAATTACGCAATTTACATTTTTTGAATATTTTCTCTAAATGTTTTACGACACTCGTAACAATAGGCGGAATATTCGAGAGAGACTTGCAGTCTGTCGCTGCTGATGAAGAGGATCCGGCACCCGTCCCTTCATTTTCAAAAGCCAAAAGCTGGCGCAATCTTTGAAAGATAAAAAACTTTCTACAATTCAACAAATGATGTCGAAAAAAATGGAATCTGCAAGCCTAAAATATACCCAAAATACTGATTTCAACGAAAGATCATTTCCAATTCAATAAAGTTAATACAATAAAATATATTTCTGTACCTTAGAGTATAAAACACCAGTCTACCATTTGCCATTTTGAAGTTAAAAATGCAGAAATTATCGCAATCAACTATTTTGTACGTGGCTTGATTCACTTTTGTTAGAAATGGCTTTTTTATGTTGAAATGAAAATATTAAGCCCACTTTGTTTTAATGCAAAAAATCATCAGTAGTCCTGGGTACGCTATTTAAATATGTACTTTAATTATCAATTATTATCAAAGTGCTTCATAGATTTAAAGTATCTCATTTGGTTCAAAAGTAATCATGTTTTGGAAATCGCGCAATCACAAAATCTGAACATTTCATTAATTGTGACTCCCATGGTTTATCCTCTAGGTACAGATTTTTCTTTTAATACATTTATGCCAATTATGTGCCAATTATATCTCATTGTACACAATCAATACACTGATCTTTTATTCTCGCAAACATTGTTTTCCTAGATTCATAGTTTATTTTAATCCCTTTAAAAATGATAGATTGAGGTTTCACTGTACTTTTTTTTTACCTGTCAAATGGGACGTACTTTCTGGATATATGTTGATATGTACTTTATGGTATACGGATGCAATTTTTTTTTATTTATTTAAAATACCGTAGCCTATTCTTATTTTAAAAGTTTTATAAACAAGTCGGAAGTTCCATTTTAATTTTAAACATTTTTTTTTAATCCTAAAAAACCTCTGTCTAACTTTAGGTAAGCATAAATCATGGGCATTAGTTCTTTGGCGTATAAAATATTATAATTTAAAAATTCCGTCGTTAGAGTTAAGTACTTTAATCAATGCGCCGTTATTAATTTTATTTTTTTAACATGTAGTTTTGTAATTTAAAAATATTTTTTATGAATCTCATTGATGTAAAAATTAGTTTTATATTAAGAAGGAAAAAATTCATCGGACGTATGATTGCGCGATGTACCCTGATTTTTTACATACACGCATTTGTACGCATCTCAAAACTTGAGTGACATAATTTTATCATCACATTTTAGTTATTTTTTTGTTTTTTTTTTTACCTTGAATTTACTTAAATTTCTATTAAGTACTTAAAAGTCTACTCACGCAACATTCAAATCAAATATTTATTTGGCAACATTGTGTATATTAAAAAATTGTCATACAACAAAATTAAATAAATTATTCTTTAAGCTGCATTAAAAAAATAATTTTAGCGAAAAATTCTTTTAATTTATATTTTGTGCATACTGAGTTTTAAAAGTTACATGTACGGCCTAATACAATTTTATAATATTCTCTTGACTTTTATTTATGTTTTGTTTTTTAATATTTGTGATTTTTATTGAATGCATACAGCAGCTCCTATGTGAACAAAAGTATTAAATATAATACAATTATTTTAGTTTTTATTACAAGTTTTAATGTGTACACATATATATATATAATATACTTGATCAGGTGAATACATAAAAAAAACATATGGAATATTGTTTTCGAAGACTTTACAAGGATATTTATTTAAGCTCTGCGTTTAATATGATCGTTGCGTTTCTGGCATTTTCAAAGTACACCAATAGAATTTAACTCTATAGGTATACTCTGAACTTTAATTAACTAAATTCTGTCTAATGAGAAAAAGATTTTAAATTTTCAAATGTGAAAATTTTAAATCTTTTTATAAATCACCGAAACCTCTTTTTACACTGTTTTAAAATAACACGGTACTAAAATTATATTTAAAAAGAATACCATTCACTTTTGGAATTCCCTACATCGCTCTTAAACGTAAAATGGCTGATTTTTCAGAAAAATGCCTGCCAGAAAGTGCTATTGTGTCAAAAACTTACCAGTACTTGAAAATCTTCTATGACCCAATCAAAAATGCCGGTCTCGGAACAATGAGCAATGCTGGCCGCTCGGCTGTCTTGGTCTTAAAATATCTGTCAAATGCGGCAAACACCCGTCATATGGTGACCCCGACTGCGTGAAACTTATCCCTTGTGCAAAAAGAGTTTCCGATGTTATTTATTATATTTTAATTTGACTAGTCTGTTTCACTAAAACTGTCGAGTTACGCAACTTTTAAATAAAAATAACATACGTTCTTGCGAAGTCTTACGATCCTTTCACAACGCCGAGTATTTTAGACTTCCCGAGTCTGTTAGTTCATAAAATCAATTACAACTTGATTCCTAGTACTAAATACATATTTATGTTAGTGAAATAAAATTTGAAAGTATTCTTTAAGAAGTGTAACTCATAATCCGTGTTTTAGTATTAATTCTAGAAGAATGAATTTATTTAAATAAAGCTGTTTTATTTTTTTATTTTACTCTTATTATTTAGCCATTGTACGTTTTTGTTTATAAACATAATTTTTTTTAAATACATCGCATTTCCTACACTTATTTTGTTTTATTTTTATTGCATTTTTATTTTTTTCAGATTTTTATTTACCACGCACACATTCGAAAATCAATAATTGGTTTTTCAAATGGCAAAATGTCCGCCTACAACATGTTTATTTGTTTGAAATGCTCTGTTAGTTAAATTGTCTAAATATAAACAAATCCACATGAAAAATAGTTACGAATATGTATGTAAATGTAATGATGTATAAATCTCATCGACAATTTTGTTACAAAACTGTTTCAAATTTGGTGCAGTACAAAATGTATACCTATTGAAATGTTAGGTTAGGTTAGGCTAGAATAAAGCGTCAACAAACTGTCGAAAAGCGCCGTATCTTTCAAAAAGATAAAAATAATAATCGAAAATCCGTAATAAGGATTTAGCATAAGGATGTGAGAAATATATGGTGATCAAAATTAAATTCCGAGGACTTTATTTTTTATTTGATCACTTAAACTGAATGTTGTATTAATTCGAAAGAAATTATAGTATTATAAATGTAATTTTTACATACAGTACTTCGTAAGATTGAAATTGATTTTCGTTTACTGCGTCTATGAAAATAAATGTCAATTTCGATTGGAATGCAGAAATGAACGCACTGTTAAGATAAATACTTTATTTTAATCATTAAATGTTTACAAATAAATGGAATAGTTGTAAGTAGATGTTTCATAAAGGGTGTGTTTATATTGAAATGCAGATGGGAATAATTGCGGATGGGGTCGGTATAATATATATAGAAAGTGGCAGGAGTTTGATGGACTGTTAATCGTCAGATCGCGATGTAAAGACATGTTGGTAATAATATTAAATATAAGGAAAATATATGGTTGTATGTAAAAGGATTTTGAATTTATTTGTATTAAAAATTGTATGCCATATTATTACAAAACTGTGTTTAATTTATTTCCTCTAGTCATACCGCATTTATAAATTGAAGCTACGAGTGAATGAAGGTGTTATGTCGCATATTCAAAAATGTACTCTTTTTCACAAATGAAGATTGGCACAATCAGGTTAACGAAGTTAGTCGTAAACTTTATAGCAGTTTGCACTCACTTAAAAGATTACAGAATTTCTTGCCAATTAATTTTAAGCAAACATTAGTCCAAAGCTTACTTCTTCCACTCCTCGACTATGCGGATGTATGTTATCCAGATGCTAGCTCTGAATTACTTGATAAGTTAGAACGATTGCAGAATATTTGTATTTGTTATATCTTTGATCTTCGTAAATTTGACCACATAACCGAGTATCGCACGCAACTACACTGGCTCAGTATCAGGCATAGAAGAAACATTCACATTCTATCACTTCTTCACAATATCCCACTTCGCCTGTTTATCTGAGAGAGCTCATCCAACCTCTTTCACAACACGGACTATCTCTTTGTTCTAGTAACGATTGAAACCCTTTTAATACCCTGTCATCGCTCTAATTTTCTTGCCTCCTCTTTCACAGTAGTAGCCGTTCGATTGTGGAATAATCTACCCACTAATGTTAGAGACGCCTTATTTACATTTAAGTCAAGATTGAAATGTCACTATCTAAATTGTTCCTTTATCCTTCTTCTTTCCTTCCCATCCCCTCTCCTCATAGTATAGTGTTAATTTTTTTTTATGTGTATTTATTTTTGTTAATCTTTGCTTTTAATTTTTGTATAAAATTGTAAGATTTAATATGTCCATGTATTTATAATTTTCTCAAACTGAACGGTTTGGGTAGGTAGGAAGAAATTGCCTTAAGACAATATGCCTGCCCTTATATGTATATATATTGTAAATGTATATAAAGTGTCAAATAAATAAATAAGATTTTATGTGCAGCCCTTTTGGATAAAGCCAACTGTATCATCAAAAAGTAGCAGAAAACCTTTGAGTAGAAAAACCATTCTATGATTTATTGACCACGAATTAAGCTACAGATTATTGAAATACAATGGGCTGTAGGTGCTTGGTTGAGAATTTCAAGGGCA
The DNA here is from genome assembly GCF_059751315.1 of Micrasema longulum. Taxonomy (NCBI): domain Eukaryota; kingdom Metazoa; phylum Arthropoda; class Insecta; order Trichoptera; family Brachycentridae; genus Micrasema; species Micrasema longulum. Next base: position 48,480 of record NW_028279071.1, read on the forward strand.
AACTGTAATTGTCAATTACACGTTTGTTGTCAAACTAAAACCGAACCAAAAGTTTGGAACGCTTTTGTTCTATGCTATAATTATTACTCTGCGCAGAAAACCTATTTTGAGAGTGAATGAAGGTGTTTTTTTTATCAATAATTGTATTTCAGTTCAAAACTTTTAGTATAGATATCTTTGCTTTTCGTTTTTGTCACATAATACCTTCATCCACTCATGTCTTCAATTATTTCAGATCTGCGGATGATATATAAAAATGATATTCCACTATTAAAATCTATAAAACTTGTGTACGACTCATCATGACATGGGATCGAATGCAGAGCAGACAGTGCAATACAGAAAAAGCCAAGAGTGTCAGAAATGAGGACTTTCAGGAGCATATCTGGCAAGTCTCCGAAACAGAGTAAGGGACTCAAAGATAAGGCAAAATCAGTGCTTGGCTACCAACCGCGCAAGTCATTTTTGTTATTTTTACAGAATGACAAATAAACTGTTTATTTATTGAATTGAAGAGAGGAAGTGCCAGTTTATAGATATTTTTATTTTGGGGACTTAAATAAGTTCTCTATGGACGTATTTTTCTGCACATATCAGCAGTTTAGCAGCTATCTGCTTTCTCTTTGTTAACTTGTTATTCGTAATGTTATTCTACCTGATATTTAGTCTACATTGAGTGATGGGTTAAGCAACCCTTAAAGTTAACACACCAACTTCTATATAGTACTAACGTATGTGTAAATAAATAAAAATCTGAAACTCAACACTCGCTAGAACACCCCAGTTGGGAGGGGAAAAAGCCAAAAAAAAAAACCAAGAAGACAGATGTGCGAAAAATATGACATAGACTTTCTTTATATTTAATTTTGAAGAGGTTTTTAAAGGCTTTATATTCCAGGTTTGAAAACAATAAAAAATTACCCGTTTTCATGTAAAGTTGAATATGTGTCATTGTTCTACGATCATGACAAATTGTTAAGTAAATAAGCTTTTTAAAAATTAAAATTGTGTGTAGGGATGCACAGTATAAGCTTGACGATGGATAAGTCTTAAGCCCCCAACGCCTTGACTTTGATTGGTTGAATTAAAAAACAAATTTTCATAAAAGTATTTAATGTCAAACATATTCTTATCATAAAATAAAAATTTATTGCATAACACACGAATAGCGTTTTCACAACGCTAACCTGTAACGTAAAAACATTTATTTTGTCTTCTGTTTTTGTTTATTTTTGTTTTTCTTAACGACCGCCTTTTCTTTATTGGGAGTTGCTTCCTTCCGTAGAACATTCAATTTTGCATTCTTGCTCTGAAAAGTAAACAAATTAATATTATTTATTGAGAAAAAAGCGATGATTAAAATTATACAGTTTAACCGAAGGTGAGAGAAATGTGCTTGTTGATTTGATTAATGGATGCATTGAGAAAATAGGAAACTGGATGGCTGAAAATAGACTAACACTTAATCCATCTAAAACGGAACAACTATGGATGGCTTCAGCCAGACGACAGAATTTGATTCAGGATACGGCACTACCCGATGTAAGGAGTACCGCTTTACCCACCGTTACACTACTGGGAGTCTTCCTTCATTCTGACCTTTCTCTTGACGCTCAAATTAGTAGAACGATAAGTTCATGCTTTTACCAGCTGAGACAGATTAAATGCATACGCACAAATTTGCCAGTTGACGCCGCCCGTCAATTAGTAAATGCGTTTGTAGTGTCTAGAGTCGATTATTGTAATCGTACCTACGCAGGTCTACCAATGAATAAAATGACTTGCCTACAGTCTGTATTGAATGCCGCAGCGAGACTTATTTTTGGAATCTGTAAGTTCAGTCATATCACTCCACTACTTCGGGAATTGCACTGGCTACGTTTTCCACAGAGGGTGGAATACAAACTCTGTTGACTTATGTATAAGTCACTGCACAACTCTGCTCCGGAATATCTAAGGGAACTCTGCATTCCAGATGAACTAGCTGACAGACGTCTTACACTTAGATCAGCTACATCTACGTCGAAAGGAAAAGTTATTATACCTCTACGCAAACAGCGCACTAAGTTCAGCGAACGTGCATTTGCGGTCGCAGGCCCTACGGCATGGAATGCAGAAATCCGAAACTGTGAGAGTGAAGTGATGTTTCGGAAGAAACTTAAAACCCACTTGTTCTCTAAATCATTTGAATAAATTCTTAGCATGTGGTGAAAAAGTAATATGAAAAAGTACATTATTTTTCTTTAATTAAAAAGCTAAAATTAAATTTATATCTTTATATAATCACTTTGTAAAGCGCCCTTGAGGTATTATATTACAAAAATGGCGCTATATAAGTTATCCATAATAATAATAATTATTATCAGCATTTAACGCTGAAAAATAAATGCACCGTCCACATTAGCCCTAGATTTTTTTTGTTGTTGAGGAATAACCCACTAAGCTTCTATCTTAGAGGCTCATCGGCAGGTGAGGAAGAGAGGAAACCACAACCCTCGGACCAATGAGGAAGTTTTGTGCTCTTTTAAATGTGTTAATAAACTATTAAACTAGGCCAAAAGATTTTTTTTCAATTTTTATATATCGTGCTATCAGCGCTGTGATGAAATGACTCCGCGTGTGATGTCAGAGGTTCTCTTTCACTTATTCTCAACTAGTTCCCCATTGTTCCATTGACGGCAAGCAAACCGGAAATCTTCCATAATTCTCTTCATCATTGGTTGATCCTAGTGACATCGTTCAAAGTAGTTTGTTTTATAAAAATATTTTCTATTATTTTTTCCTACATTTTCAGTACAATTAGATCCTCTAATTTTTACCGCGCGCAAGAAAATGTTTATTGTGTCCAATTTCCTGTAGGGCTGAAGTTCCTCATTGAGAAAAAAGTAGTAATTTTTTTCAATGTTCAGTGTTTTTTACGCAACGCAGCTCTACTTTTAAATGTTAGTGGAACTCACCAACGAGAACTTGTGACATCACGGGCGGAGTAATTTCAAAATTACAAAACTTAAAAAATTCATAGCGATAATAATAAGATATATAAATTTTTATTTTTAAAGACACAACTTCATCATTCTGATCAGCACTTCACCATTTGTAATATGTATATGTCAGATTTCGTCGATCAAAAATGATGCTTAGGCATAATGTTCTTTAATAAGACAAAAATATATAAAAATAGACGAGTATACTTACCATGAGTACTGACTTTCCTTTGCTCTTGTCCGCAAAGAGAATATTGATCTTTTTGGTTCCGATCATGCTGCCGTGGAGCAGAAGGGCTTTCTAAAATTAAAATAAACATTTCACAAAAATGTTTTTACATTTTACTATACACCTGAAATGTAAATTGTTTTCAACATGGACGTATAATACACATAGACCCTACAGAGAAAAATATGTTTAAAAATTGTGATACGAAAACGTACCCAGAGTGACTTTGGCGTGGTTTTTTTGGGTTTTGACTCAGTTGGCAAGCGCCACTCCGAAAATTGTCGAATGATTTAATATTCATACACTGACGTCTCATCACTTGTAATGATGCGCTGAACGGCGGTATCGTCCATAGAAAGCATCCTTAAGAGACAGATTTGCGTTAATCTTTTTGAAGAAAATTAAGCGAAATTCGCAGAACACACCAAAGATTGACTTAATTATACCAATAACTTGAGCGCGGTTCTTTTAAATTACAAACTGTGGGTCATATTTGAATATAACAGTATTACATTAATTGAATTTGGCTGAAATAAAAATAGCCGTGTCGAACTTGGAAAACGGAACGGCACCAGGCGTCGACGATACCCACTCGGAATTTCCGAAAAGCAGCATCACTGGCATCGTTGGCCCTTTACACCAACAACTGACAAGAGAGGTGCCCGAGAGACTGGGTAAATGGGGAGATTATTGATTGTTTCAGAAGAATCTCAGGTGTGCGGTGGTTTGATTTTGTGTGGAATGAAGTAATAAGAGAGCGGACGCAGCAAACTCCGGTGACAACTGTCATCAAGCGGAGGCGATACGGTCGGCTTGGCCATGTACTGTGGATGCCTCCTGAGAGCCTTAACCACGCTTGCCTACTTTACAAGGCATCAGGTTCTCAATGTCCTGGACGTCCACTGCTGACTGTTCGTCGGCAGTTCATGTCAGAACAACGAGACACGAACCTGACTTGGGAGGATGCACAGGAGCTGGCAGCCGACAGAGAGTGAACATGGAATAATGATGATGAATTGAAAACCCTTTGTAGGTACATGACATGAACCCAGAGTCCCACAAATAAGGTTCCTACCCTTCTTTTTACTCTCCTGCAAAATTTGTTAGTTGCTAATGAGCCTGTTTTTGCCGTGTACCCTTCAAATATGTTGCTACTATTTGACTTAGGTCATTTCTTCCTAACAATTTCAATTTCTATTACAACAACCATCTATTATTTATTTGATTTATGGAGAGTAGTTTTTTAACCTGTTGGCTTTCTTCATCTGCCATTTGGATATAAGCAAATCTCTTGCATTTGTTTCTGCGAGGAACTGGTATCCTAATTTTTTGAAGAGGTCCGGCTTCCTTAAAGTGCTCCGTGATCTAAAATGGAAAAACAACTTGAGAATTAGAAAAGCAGTAAATAACAATTTTATTATTGATAAAAATAATCGCCCAATTTTGAATATATTCTCTCTCACTAAACTCACACATAAACCCCTCTCTCTTCTCCTTTAGCCACACCCACTCAACCCTCACTGAATACATTTTATGTATCTTTGATGGGTGGACATAGATGTATAACTGTATTTTTGTTAATTTTATAATTTATTTCAAAAAATGTTCCTTGTGTATGCCTACATCACCACATTACACTTATAAGACTACTCAAAACATAAATAAACAACTTTGTGCCTATTTTGATTTTAATAAAATAAGTATGCGCATTTGCGTCATATTTTCAGTGGCACAAATAGTATGAGATGGACGAGTACCAATATGCATAGTAAAAATTCATACATGTCAAAAAATACAATACAGATAAGTTATTATTTAATGATACATGGAGTAGATGTGTTATAATGTTGAAATACTGTTAACCGATCAGCATAGAACCAACTATGGCCTTATTTCTCCAATGATCCGACCCGTCTTCCTCGTATTGTTAACTCAAGACAAGATCTGAACTTTTTTGGTTTCAGTTTACAACGATTTAAACGAGTTCTAAATAAATAGTGATGGATATTCGTCAACAGTATATATTGAGGTCAGTAGCGGTCACACATCTCAACAGGGAAAAATACGCAAGGGATTGTCATGTTCATAATACTAGACACTCCAATAAGGATCTGATTCTACAGAGAGGAGTCAATACTTTTTTAGCGCAAAGGCAGCAATATTATGTAGGCCCGAGGGTATATAACCTTATCCCAGTTTCGTGGAAATGTGGTGGGATTGCCAGGCTGAGGAAGGTGTTGACTGCATTCTTAATCCATGTTGGTCGGGGGGAGTCAGAGAATTTGTTGTCCGATGTAGAAGGACGTAAGCTGGTTGCTTGTTTTACTAGTAATGACTTGGGACTTAGGATATAGAGATTTTGGTATTATTTATGTTTTCTCTGGATATTCATTGTTTACCTTTAAGACTGAAAAAGCACACATTATGATAAAACTGTAAATACTTTTAAATATCATTATAAAATACATAATTTACTGCCTTAGAACGGGGAAGCTATCCCTAGTTAGGCAGTTTAGATGAACCAACAGCAAAAATAAAAAATATGTATGCTTACTTTTACTACTGAATTAATTTGTTGTATAAATAATTACTTGTATATTGCTGTAATAAATATGTAAAATAATAAAAATAAAAAAATAAATAAAAAAAATAGTCCAGATCTTGTCTCGATGTCCCTTATGTTTGTTAATGCTTCTTTTATTCTTTTTCAATGTTTTTAGCTATTCTTACATTGTAATATTCATCCCTATGAATTGTATAAATGGACAATGTCCGTATATAAACACAAAAAGAATTAATTTTTGCTATAATTGGATTTTGATTATTTACATTGATAGTATGACTTAAACGTGTATTTTATGAGTTTTTACATACATATAGTTCTTTTTATGTTTTTTTGTTGTTTTTAAATAAGTAAAAAAATTACGATAATATTTTTTTCGTGCGAAGTCAGACAAATTTTCTAGCAAGGTTTAAAATACGCATATTTGAAACCACGAGCCCACTGCGTGATCGACTCATTTCACACCATGGCAAAAATCTACACAGCATGATAAAATACAATAAGGTGGATCGATATTTACTGTTTTACAATTATTTACTTATTTAATGCCTGGAAACGCAATAACCAGTACACCATGAGACCGACTAATCTCCAGTCGATTTCCTTTTGCAGGATTTTTACCCGTGAGTACTCGCTAAATTTAAATAATGATTTTGATAAAAATCTCTTTTGCTAAGTTTCGCTATATTATTTGAATAGGGTAGTGGTCCTGTGGCTAGTGTTGCGGACTCATGGATCAGAGGTCCGAGGTTCAAACCCTATTCTACCCCAACTTGATTTCCAATTTATAATAGTGAGTTATTTACAACTCGTTGAAAATGGTCACCAAAATTGGAATATTTGGGTACATTTTAAGAATGCTGATATTTATTTTTTAAATAATATATTGACCGGGGCGTTTTTATTTATATTTTATTAAAGTCATTAACTATGGAGTTTTATAAAAAAAAAATATATTTATAAATGTTGTCAAATACTAATGAATCTAATAAAAGTCAATCCACTGTAATTTAACCGTGCCGTTTAGATTAAGATGATATATGTGAAATGAGCTATTATCCGTCAGATATCACGCGGCTGGTTTGTTTATTTGAAAATTCTTGTAATAATGAACAGACTTTAGTGTATTAATACAGTGCCCTATGCATTGTCAGATGCAGACAAGGGTGAGGACGCACTGAATAGCACTTACCTCATCACTCGTAATATCTTTAGGTAGATTTCCGACAAACAGGTAAAGTCGGTCATCTTTTTTCTTTTTCTCAATTGCTTCGCTATTTTGTTTCCCATTGGCCTTGGCCTTCTTCTCCTTGGGTTGACCACCGTCATCAGAACCATCGCTGTCGGCCTCATCATCGGAACCACTCTTGGTCGAGGTCGCCGACGCGTCATTTTTGTCCCCCTTTTTGTGCTGTTTCTTTTCTTCTTTTATCAACCTAAAAAAAGACTCAACACATTTTAATTTTATTTTTAATTTAAGTCCTGTGTTGAGTTAAGACAAATATACAATTTAACAACATACATATTTTATTTTATTTTATTAACATAAACGGCAAATCTGCCTTTTACAAAAATTTATAATACTAACATATTTGGCTTGATATATATTTTTTTTAAAACATGAATTTTCTTATACCCAAGATTTATAAAAATAAAACTAAAAATTATACAGCATATTCAGTAGAAAGTTTAAACAATTCAAGAATAAATGTAAAAAACAAAATTAAATAATAAAATATTTTAAAGTAATATAACAATAAAATCATAAGTACTGTTTCATACAGCTGGGATAAGTGAACAAAAAACTGTATATATTATGAAATGCATGACTAAATAAATAAAATTACCATATAACTATATATCCACACCTTTAAGCTAAAATGCTGGAAGTCACATTTGGTAAATTGTTCAGGAGAGCGGTTTGAAGTTGTAAAACTGTTTCAAATGTATCTCTCCAAGTATAAACACAATTTATTGATGTTTTTTTGGATTTGAAGACTTTTAATAAGAATATTTAAGAAAAAAACATATAAAATACTGAGTACCAAATAAATATCAGACTTCAATTATGTTTGTAAAAGCAAATTATTCTACCAAATCCTAAAAGGAACAAAGGAAGTCGAACTAAATGGGTCATGGGGTCTACCACAAACTCTGAATTCAGGCAAAGAAATTTTATATTTCTGGGCCCCAAAATATTCAATATGTTACCCGAACATTACAAAACTATGACCCGAATTCAATTCAATAAATTTGTAATAAAATGGTTACTGGATTTAGGTACAGAAAAATTGGAAAACTTACTAAAAAACATTCTTAAATAATAAATGGTAAATATATTGTATAACTTTATAATAAATTAACTAGTAGGTAGTCATGTTATTGTTTATTTTTGCATATAAATGTCTGCCTTAAAACAGGTTGTACCTAGTTAGGCAGACTAGACATAATCCAGATAAATCTTTTACCTAAGTATGTATGTAGTAGATAAAGAAATTGAATTTTATGTTAATAAACCATTATTATTATGATTATTAATGTTTTTTGTTCTAACCGCCCAGCCCGTGCCCTAATTCCTCCTTTACTAGATTATTTGTGAATATTTCTGAAACGAATTTTGAAAATAAAATTGCACTAACTTTTTTTGTAGCTTTTCAAGCATCAAGATATTCCGCTGCGTCGCTTTACTGTGAGGTTCCGCTTTATTCTTCAGTTTCGCCAATTTTCTCGCCACCAACTTCGGATCTGCCAATCCCAGCTTAGACTTTCCCTTCAGCGCGATCTCCTTCCTCATCTTGGACTTCAATCGGTTCTTAATCCTCTTCGTGAGACTCACGACACCATCGTCTTTAACATCCTCAGCATCGGAGACATTTTTAACTTTAACAGGAGAGGCATTATCTTTAGGAGAAGCAGCATTTTCTCCATTATGTTTAGTTTTTTTATTCCGCTTCCTTTTCTTTTTTCCGGCAATATTCGTCGCCGCTTCTTTGAGTTTTTGTTCGTCAACTTTCGCCGGAATTACAGTATTTTTATTATTTTTAAGAGAAAATGGCTGTGGGCTTTTAGGGGCTATGTTTTTATTTTGATTAGCAGCGGCAGGAGTTTTTTGTTTTGATTTGTCCTTCGCTATCGCGGAGCCTCCTTTGAGTTGCGTATTTTCCACATTTTTTTTGCCGTTTTCAACGTTTTGTTTCTTATTTTTCTTTCCCATTTTGATAGTGTTAAATGAGCCCAATAAACATTAACTATTATGAATAAACACTTTTGATGTTTCTGTGAGAAAAATTAATACAATTAATTAGAAATTAAAACACACGAGGCTGCCGCTACAAAAAATATTTGACACGCGAGAGTAAAGTGCGCATACTGCGCATGACAATTTGAGGTTATCGTGTGCCGGCTGCCATTTCGAAAAAAAATGCCAGTACGAAAAAATAAAAGTATAAAAAAATAATTAAGTACCTATGTATAAAAAATGTTGTGATCTAATAAATAAATTATATCCTTGTTAGAAGATCCTTGTCCAGTAAATGCTTTTTTAATGGTGATTATCGACAATATAACTTTATAACGCTGATTTTTTTCAATGAAATAGGAAAGTGGAGGTGTAAACAAATACAAAAAGACTTGTGATTATTGAATCTGGGTTTCCTACCTAGGGTGGTATCCTGAACCACTCTCGTGGCACGAGAAAACAGATTCTCTCGTGTGTTTACATACAAAACACAACGAACGAACAAACTTATGAAAAGAAATTGTGACATAATAAGCTTTATGAATTTAAAATGTTGTCACAGATTGGTTTGAGGTCACCACCGGAGTTCGCAGGTTACTTTGTTTTCGAAAAAATTCGTCTTCATTTAGAATTTAGAGCATAGGTTCTCAAATTTATTTAACCCACTGCCCCCTTTTCATAAGAAAAATTACTAGTTTATTTTTAATTCACATAAAACAGAAAAATGAGATGATTTTCTTAACTATGGAATTATCAATAAGATTGGGCAAAACAGGCTGAATGCTGTCGAAATGCGATCTCTCAGGCGAATGTGTGGTAAAACTATGTACGATAGATCCACAAATACCAAAATCCTTATATTATGTAAGGCTGAGATAAGCATTATTGACAAAATCAAGAAAGGAGCTCTGCCCTGGTTTGGACACGTAGGGCGAACAGACATTTCACAACACGGCAAAAATCCATGTATCGATATTTATTGTTTTACAAATATATTTTGATATAACTCCCGGCAACACAATAACCAGTACACCATGAGGCCAACTAATCTCCAGTCGATATCCCTTTGCAGGATTGATATGATAAATGTCAATCCACCATAATTTAACTAGGCCATATAGATTGAGATGATATGTGTGAAATAGGCTATTTTCTGTCGAATATCACGAGACTGGTTTGTTTATTTGGAAATGCTTGTAATAATTAATACGCCTTGATACCACAGCTAACAAAGTTTATAATTTCAGAATAATTTTATTTCTAATGGTGAGATATTAAAAATGAAAACAGAATTTCATGAAAATTATTTATTGATGAACTTAGAACAACATGACTTATTATTTATTGGCTTCCGCTGCGGCTTTCGCTTCCGCTAACCTCTTCTTCTTCCTTCTAAAACTTCTTCTCTTGTGTTCTGGTACACTTCCAGCCAGCAGTCCTGACTTTCGCATAGCATCAATCTTTGCATTTTTTTTCTGCAAGGCAAAAATAAATGAAATAGCAAACATACTATGCAGATAATTATCAATTTTTCTTAAAAATAAAGCACTGTTTCAACAATATGGTTGGCAAAATAGAAAATGATATCTGAAGGGCAGCTTTTGTAGATTGTAGGTATAGTAGTTACTGCTGGACATGTGGCTAACAGGCTGCTCGCTGATTCCTGGAAGACGGTAGATGCACATATGTGCCATTACCAAGGGATGGTGCGTATTGTTCCAATGGCTTAGTGTCTGTTTTGGTCTGAATTGTTGTATTTTATGATAAGTACGCAACATTCCCGCTCAATTATTTTTTTTACATTAATATTAGACAAATGTGTGTGTGAGACTGGTATAAGGATTGATTTAATATTTTGTATGTTATTAGAAGGTAGGTATTTAATATATTATGGATTTGACAAAATACATAAGTTCATTTTCAGTAGCATTGTTGTAATTTATTATGGGGGTTACTGTTCCAGATAGTTGAAATTGGGTACTTTCGAGTTACAAATGAATACATTCTTAAATGGTTTTAATGATATCATATTGTACTTTTTTTATGGTTTTAAACTAACAGGCGCACTGTTGTTTGAATGTTTATGTTGTTCACTACTTGTCACAAATTTTGGCAAGAATAAAATGCAAAACAATGCAATAAAATGAATAGTCTTCTTTTTCCACTTTTTGTCCACACATTGACCCCTTTCAAACACTAAGTCACAGGAGCTGGCAGCCGATAGATGCTTGGAGGCTCTTTGTGGACACCATATGCTCCAACTATGGATCGGACATGGAATGATGATGAAACACTAACTCATTGTTTTTTCACAGTTAACTAATTATTTGCGAATTTCAAGCTACGATTGGAAAGAGGTACTTTGGCTGATCGCCACATATGCAGTCCAGATATAATTTCTAAGGCTAAATCACATTTTTTGTGCTCTCATTAGTTAAATTCTTATATTGTTCACAGAAGCGGGATTCATTTTGGAAAAAATAATAATAAAAGGTATTGAAAAATAAAATAAAAAAATGCACGTGGCAGATGTTCGTCTAGTCCCAAGAACACAGTCGTACATGATACTTTCTCTCTTCTCTTTCGTCCCGCAAAAATTATCACAAGTACAATAGCATACATTAAAAAAAATATGAGATATGACAGTGTGCATGCCAAAAAAATCGAAACTAATTGCAAAATACATTTTTTTCTTCGTTGGAACTAAAGATTTGATCATATATAGACGAAATATATTGATCATAATTGATCATATGTGGGTTACGTTAATAAACGTAGTAGAGGTCGACATTTTTAAGTTTCTTTCTCAATATTTATAATTCATTATTTTTTGCTTCATTAAAAAAAAATCGTTCTGATTTCTGTAACCTGCTGAGAGCAAGGATGACTGGCCCCGTTATTTATTGTTTTGATGCGCCTATGTGAGTGTTGCAAGTAATTTGCAACTGCTTCAAAATTAAGCAAATAAATGAATTACCATGGCATGTTTTTTATCGTAGTTCTTTGGGTCTGATCGAGTGTACATCACATTGATTCTTCGATTGCTCATCATAGTGTGGTGCATTGAAAGGGTTTTCTGGAAATAAAACAATAATTACGTATTAATATTATTTAGTTTAAAGTGAACAGCCTAAATCACGCCGCTGCCCATGGCAAATACGCAGGTTCACCAATCAATAAAATGACTCGCCTACAGTCCGTATTAAACGTTGCACCCAGATTTATTTTTGGAATACAGTCAATAAGAGTTATAGCTGATTTGTTATTCTTATTTAAAATAATGAAATCAATAATTGACAGCCCTGCTTTACTTGAACTAATTCAAATTCGAATACCTGGTAGGTGCACTACAAGTAGAGAATTATTTTATTGTAACAATTCTCGTACCAACTTCGAAATGCATTCACCTATATCCAGAATACATAGGCATGGAAATAAGTTAGAAAAAATAATTGATATTTTTAATACAAAATCTGTAAATGCATTAAATGTAATCTCACTCGTTATTTTTTAGAAAAGGAAAGAATTTATTTAAAAATTTATTATTAAATTTAACATTGTTTTTTCTGGATAGGTATTTTTGTTTATTTCTTTATATATAAATTATACATTTGTGGATTTATTGCCAAATTCCAACTTCTTCCAACCAACTGATAATATAAACGTGTTATTAAGATTATTTAAGCTTTCACATTGATCCAAAAACCGTATTATTTATAAAATCTTATTGTAGCATTATTTTTCTTTTTCATTATAACCTAGCACTTATGTTTATGTTAAATTATTCTCAATTTTAATTTGCTATCTTTATATTTAGAACATAAGGTTTTCTCACTTAATTTTGCTATCTTTTATTTGTCATCTTATAATTGTATGTTTTTTTTTTACTTTTTTGCAGTTTTAAAAGAAATAAAAAATTTACCAATTTGTTTAGTTTTAATTATTTAGTTGAATTATATAGTTATATTCCATATTATATATTACATAATGAATTGTTCACTGCTGTGATTATTTCTGTAAAACTTTTTATTGTAAAAGGTTCTTTGAACCGTTGATATGAAAATAAATATAATTTTTAATAATTGCTATAATTTTATGTGTTCATAATAAGATAAATAAATATAGAATATATTCAACAATGTTTCGAGTATTGTAACATATTTTTGAATTGAGTAAAGTACTCGACATTATATATAGATTTATTTTTCGCATGGCAATCATTACTGGCGCTTAGCGACAGAAGCAGAAAGCTGAATGGCTGGCTTGTTCTTTTCAAAATAACTGGTGTAAGAAGGAAGTCGTGTAAACACTAAATATATGTGATGTAGACACAGATAGTTTTTTTTTGCTAGGCAATGATCGGCAAGAGAAAAATAAAGCAAAATTGAATGTTTTGACCCGATTAAAAAACATGTACAGTATGTCCAAATTTTGTAGACAGGCTTGGGTTATTAAGATCTAGATTTGTTGCAAACAAGGGTTTTTAGAAATTTTAAATAAAGAAATTTTCGACAAAATCAACAGATGGAAGAGTTGAGGACATGTGGATGTTTAAGCATAGGCAGAATGGTGAATGTTACACAGTGCAGTAGGCACTTAAACCAGCCAATGATGGGCCATGAGCCCTGTAAATGCCTAAACTTTCATGTTCCCTTCTCAAAAATGTTTTCAAAACATTATAAAATATTTTGGAGAATTTTCAATATTTGAGAATTTTCGCAAAAGTCGACGGATGGAAGAGTTGAGGAAATGCGAATGTTTAAACATAAGCAGAATGTTGAATATTAGACAGTGCATAAGGTTTAAACCAGCCATAAGCTCTGATAATGCCCAGTTGTCAATATTCCCTTCTCACAAAGGATTTCCCTATATGCTGCAACAAATTTACAGGGCAAACATATAAGTATTTTTTCTAAATGCTAAATTTTAGTTGCTGGAAAGAAAAAGCGGAGAGTATAAGGAACAAAATAGAGGAAAAGAGGAGAGATGACGGTCCATAATGTTTCTTGATAATTCCTCAAGTTTGTTTCAGCAAATCTTTTGCTTTTTGAAGATCACCCAGAGCACCATAAATTATAATAATCTAATAATTGATTTCCCGATTTGGACTCTGCGACACTACCAGGGAACCGACTCTTATCTGTAGTATAAAAATATTAGAAATAAAATAAGTACCTCATAGGTGAGCTGACTATCCAACTCCACAAAAGCGAATCCAGATTTTCGCGTTTCTTTCTTCTCTGGAATCCTGACAGATTTGATTTCTCCGACTTTGGCAAAATGGCTTTTTATCTGAAATAATTAAAAAGAATATAAGTATAGCAAAAAAATAATACGCCTGCCACACCTACACTTACGTACATGCATGAATGCTGCTGCCAGTATAAATCATAGTGAGTCGTAATCAGAAGGGATGGGAAATCATACAATTTTAAGCGTTCGCACGCACATCACCAAGCACACTCATTTGTAGCGCACGATTGTGAAAATTTTATTTTAAAACTTAATGTTTTTAGTCTTATAATAAATTGATATTTTTATTGATTGATTTGGTGTTTATTTTGTAAAACTTCATATTTAAACTTATAATATAAGAGATCAAACATTGTATAAATACTTAAATTCCCCTTTACCTATTAAACACTTAAGCTAGAGTTTCCTGGCACAGCGGTGCCCGCATCTTAATGGCCGTAGTGAACGGTGATGCGGTGGACAGCCGTCGTAACGGTGACTAGAAAGTAGTTTCCTAGGAAAACGGTATTGATAACACCGTTAAAAAATAAAACCACTCTCTAGCCACCTGTTGTTCACCGGCTGTTCACCGCATCACCGTTTGCTACGGCGGTTAAGATACGGGCACCGCTATCCTAGGAAAGCCTTGCCCTTAACTATTGGTTTTCCCCACAATTATGATTAATGTACACGCTATAGTACATTAATCATAATTGTGAACTAGAACTAGAATCCCAACCGTCTATGCGCTCTGTAGCTGCAAGACGTGTTGGGATGTTTATTTATTGTACAGCGCCCTTGAGGTGATTTTCACAAAAATGGCGCTATATAAATTATCCAAACATTATTATTATAATATTTTTGATTGAATCGGCATTCACTTCGTAACACTTCATTATAAATTATTATGAAAATAAAACTTTGTTATCAGTGTTACACAATTTTATTCTTTTACAAGAACACAACTATAGTTTCGGGAGAGCACTCCTCCCATCGACGGGTGATATAAAACTCTTGATAAAAAAACGGGTGATAGAAAGTTTTATATCACCCGTCGATGGGAGGAGTGCTCTCCCGAAACTATAGTTGTGTTCTTGTAAAAGAACAAAATTGTGTAACACTGATAACAAAGTTTTATTTTCATAATAAATTATTATTATAGTTCATAAGATTACTTCTATTTTTTGCTTAAGTACCTTGAATTATATAACTATGTATTAAGGACTTTAAATCCATATAATCTTCACATTCTTATGTTATAAGTTTATTAATATTTTAATAATTTTGTTTATTTATTGTAATGTGCAACTGTGTGACCAATATTCATTTACATTTCTAGTAATATTATAAGTTTTGTATGATTAGTTATTTTATGGTATGTATAATTTTTATGTGACAACATTTACAATAACAATATTATGTGGAAGTCTCTAATTGGACTTTATGATATGTATTTATGGTATAATTGATTCTTATAAATGTATAAATGTCTGTTGGCTTTCCAATGAAATAAAATAAAAATGTGTATTTTATTGAATGCAGACTTATAATAAATAAAAAAATAGATAACAATAGTTCTTAGACCACTTGAGATTATTCTAAGCGCTGCTAGTTTCGGAAAGCAGAGATCTTTCCATCTAAAGGTGGTGTTATAAACTTACCTAGTTTATGTGGAAATATCTGTGCTTTCTGAAACAAGTACTGCTTTAAAATAAACTCAAAGTGGTCTAAGAACAAATTGTTTTATTGATTATATGTTTATTAATTTTACCCCACAAAGTAAATGCCGATTCAATAAATAATAGCAGATCTCATTGAGCAAGCAAATTTAATCAGAAATAAACAAAATGGCACTTACTTCCTCTTCTGTAACATCTTTTGAAAGGTTTCCAACAAAAACAACATATCTTTTCGGTTTCTTTGGGTCATCGTCATCACTGCTATCATCGTCATCAGATTTGGTGATGTTATCAATTTTTACATCAGCTTTTTCATCATTGTCATCTTCGCCGGAGTCCTCTTCATCATTACACTTCATTTCATCGTCTTTAGAAGCATTGTCTTCATCGCTGTCATTATCAGCGATGTCATTTGTTTCGTCTTCACTTGTTATTTCATCTAATTTTAAATTGTCGTCCCCTTCTAAACTCTTTTTCGTCAACAGAATTTGGGTGATTTTTTTTAATAAATGTTCAAGCTGTCGTATTTTTTTACGAACTTTCTTATTCGGTTCACTGATTTCGTGCAATTTAGCTATTTTTGATTCTAATTGAGGGATATCGTATTTCTTATTTCCATCCGATATCTGAGGTTTCGTCGGGAACATATTTCGTTTTCTTTTTTTTATTTTTCCCGCCGGATTAACTTTTCCTAGGTTTTCCAAGCCGTCATCTTTCGATTTCGACTTCTTGCTCTTACCTGAAAAATTTGGCTTGGGAATTTTTTGAGGTCTCGGTTTCCTGGCTTTTTTGAATTTGAATAATCCGTCTTCCGTACTCATGATGGAAAAATATAATTAAATTGTTATTGTTACTCAAGTTTCAAGAGACGTATTAAAAATAAACATAAAACTGTCGAAGCTCGAGAAAGATTCAAAGTTTGACACTTGACGGGGAAATCAATTTTGAGTTTTGAGGTTAACTTTAACTCACGTTGTTTGAGTTACGAGTTACCATTGTAAAATATTTGTCAAAATGTGCATTTGACAAATTAAATAATTCATTATTTTTAGCTCTGGCAATGAACGGCCATGCAAATTTTCGAGTAAATCATCGAACGGGCATGAATTTTCATCGATGTTTCGAAAGGAAGGTCCTTCGAGTGAAAGTGGTGGAAATATTGAATTGAATTACTTTTTCCCATGTTGTTCCATAGCGCGATAGGAATTAGGTAGTTCTACGCTTAATGGTGTAGTTTTAGTGTTTAAAGTGCGAAAAGTGGGTGAAAAGTTCAAAACAAAATGGCCTCGGGAGAAGCCGATATCGAGATGGTCGAAACCTTTACTCCGAAAAATTTCGACGATCGATCGTCAACGCAGGATTCCAAATCCGAAGACGATGGTAAGCAGATCACATTCTCATTGAAAGAGCGCTGTATTTACCTCGAATTAATGTCGTATCCTTGACTAATTGTCGACCCAGTTCACCATTTACTTCCTATTAGATTTACGTACTATGTGTCTGTTTTTCTTTTCAGATAAGGATAAAGAGGCTTCCATCGGAGACAGAAATGATGTGAGTACACAATTTGCATAAAATCTTTTTATGTACCCCCTTTAAAACAGTTTGGTAATGTTATTTTCCGAATCTGTCAGAATTTGACACTCGGCGATGACGGCCTGTTGACATTTCAAAGAATGGTGACTCACGAAAATTCGCGTGCATAAATTTATTATTTACAAATAAGAACAACATCGATGTTCAATTGTTTTTCAGTTTTTTCCCCCACGTTTTCAAACACTGAACTTTGTGTTTATAAGAAAACTTTTACCATTTATTTTTAAAAAAACATTGCCTTGATATGTTTATAAATGAATTATTCATAATATCTATAAGTAATTCTGAATAAGAAGATTAGCTGTTTTAAACAATGATTAATTTATTTAAAAAAACATAGGTCCTAAGCATAGAATTAAGAATAGTCCAGAAACCGCATACGATCATCAAACAGGCGACTAAACTACTCATAAATGAGTAGTTTTACGTTTAGACCCGTTAGTTTCTTTGTAGACGTCGCTCAGTACGCAACTCCTGATTAGAATTCAACTATGCCGTGTTGTGTCCTTCTAAAGTGTAAAAATACTGCTAGGATTTTAAAGAAACAGGATGGCATCACATTTCATGTGCAATTAACAAACGAATGTTTTAGTAGCAAATGCATTACTTAAAAATTGAATTATTTTTCCACCTGTCAGATTGTCAAAGAAATAAAAATGGACATTTCGTTAATGTTGCCAGGGTAGAATTTTTTTTACCCTACTTTGCTCATCTAATGAGAGACTAATAAAAAATAGACCTCGGATTAAATAACGCCGTGGTGGACATTTGACCGACATTATCTTTAAAACATCAAATATTATTTAACATGATATAAAAATATCTGTTTTATGTAAAATAGATTTTGTTTTATATTTTAAGTTCAAAGTTCATCAATTCAATTACTCTTATTAAATTATCTTTTCCCTATCTACTCTGTTGTGTCAATCAATGTTTCCGCGTGCGCAATAAAATTTTAGAGAAATTAACAGTTTTTACCTTACATTTGTGTTATGATTATATTTTTTACCATCGTGCAACATTACGCGGTGACTTTGAAAATGCGCGCGGTGAAAGTGGGCCATAGTGGGGGGATTTTCGGACACAGTTCGATGTATTCAAATATGATTATATGCTCCTTCTGGACTATTCTTAATTCTATGGTCAGAATTTAGCTTCATACCGTCATGGTGAAGGTATGATGTCCTTATCTTTCCATCATAATCGAGGCCCTGGGCATGTATTACTATGGGAAGTTAACGTTTATCTTCAATTTTATCTAACTAACTAACTAACTAACTAACTAACCATCACGCCATTTCCCCAGAGGGGTAGGCAGAGAGGATAGAACGCCACACCACTCTGTCCTGGCACACTTCCTTTGCTTCCTTCACATTCATACATCTTCTCATGCACGCACGTCGATTATTCCGACTTTTCACATGACCACTTTCAAGAATTTGTTGTACTTGATCATGCCATGTCTTTCTCGGCCTTCCTCGACTTCTACAACCAGACTCATTCGCATCATAAATCTTTTTAGCCGTTCTTTCATCATTCATTCGCTCCACATGACCGAACCATCGCAAAAGACCTTTCTTAATTTTGTCGATAATGCTTAACTCAGCCTTGCATTCTGCTCTAATTTCGACATTAGGGCACCTATCATACATTGTTTTTCCGCACATTCGCCTGAGGGATCGCATTTCAACAGCATTCAGTCTACTTTCGTCCCTTTTTTTCCAACTGCATGCTTCGCTTCCATAAAATTAAGTTTTCTGTATGAAAAATAGAGTATGTATACATTTTTTTTTCTTAACAGGTTACCGACGAAGATGCTTGAAATTCTCATACAAATATACACATCTTGGTTCATAAATATAGATTTTACTTTATACCATCTGGATGCGTACCCTGAAGTGTAGGACCGATCACTTTACCTTCATGTAGCAGTGCCCTATGCACCACTAAGTGTAGAAAGATGAATGATGATTATGTTTATAAGTGTAATTGATAATACATCAATTTTCCAGGTTCACAAGTCAGACCGGAAGATCGGCCACCGGAGAGTGGGAGTCGGTGGCCAGATCACATACAAGAAGATTCAAACCACACAGATCATGGGTTCTATTCAACTCGGTAAGAATTACCACTTTATTCTATATCGGAAGAAATACCTAGATCAGCTGTCCCCCAACCTATTTGAATTTTTTTTTCAACCATCAATTTTTTTTTTGCGGGGGAACCTAAGAAGTGCCCCGTTAATATTAGGTTGCTCAAAAAGTAGTTTCGTATTTTGTCGCAAGATGGGGTTGAACTTAATTTGCTCTGGCAACACTGTACCGATTTTGACAAATAGATGCTCTTTGATGCGCCTGAACTACTGAGCTCAGTCAAATTAAATATCCCAACTAGAAAACTCAGATAAAACTTACTCTTTCATACCGATAACCATAGAACTAACTATGGTTTTCATTCCCCTATGCCCAGAATTCTCAGGTCTGCCAACAAACATACCAGTCTTGATTTCTTTGATAACAAGTTAATAATAATAATGTTTGGATAATTTATATAGCGCCATTTTTGTGAAAATCACCTCAAGGGCGCTGTACAATAAATAAATATCCCAACACGTCTTGCAGCTACAGAGCGCATGGACGGTTGGGATTCTAGTTCCTCGTCTCCAATTATGATATATTACAATTGTGATATATATGAGCTAGATAACAGAACGTCTTGCAGCTACAGAGCGCATGGACAATAAGAAATCTAGCCCCTATTTACATTTTTATTTTTAAATTTTTTATTTGACAATGAAGTTTAGAGTTTAAGTGATATTTTAAAAAACGAAATAAAAAGCAAATTTATAAAATTAGAATTTAGATAACAACAAGTACTGAGCGCATGGACGGTTGAAATTCTAGACACCATTTACTAAATTTAGATATTTGATAGTTGATAACATTTACATAATATGATAAAAATAATATGATAGCTAACATCACAAAAAGTCTTGCAGCTTCAAAACGCATTGACAAATAGAATTTCAACAACATAAGAATGATTTTAAAAAGTTAATAATAAAAAATAATTTTAAGAAACGCAAGAATAATACATTGAGCAAAGAACTAGTAAGTATGGCAATTAAGTGAACATGTAACAGCACAAAAAGTAAAATATAAAAAAGTAAACAAAGATAGCATTCCTTAACTTACCATTAAGGTTAACAAGACAATAGATGATACCCAAACTCAAACTCGTCCCTGTTTTATTTTGGTATGCAGTAAACAGGATCCATTGTCTTTTTCCTAGTAAATAACTGTAAAAACACTTGGTTCACATTTGGCTGTTCCCTGGGAGATGATAGTAGAAACGCATCTGTGTGCGTAGTGTAGAGTGTAGGTACCAAGGAATATATCCGCTTCTTTTTAATTTTGTTTGTTATTACTATACGCATGTTTCCCGCCTAAAATTTTTGATTATTATTATTTTACTTTGATTAAGATGTCAGATAAACTTGTGTATTACTTTTAATATTCGAGTAATTTTACGTGATACAGGAAAAAAGGTATAATTTGTATTTTTAAATGAACATAGATAGGTAGCACTATATCATACAGAAATTGTTTTATAATAAATAGTTAAATTTTGGCACTTGATCTTCACAAATAAAACGATCACTGAATCAAATTCAATTATAAACACCTCTCTCCTGCTTCCACTCCCACAAAATCTACTATATACCATTGAGTCTTTCTAATTTTTTAATAATAATTTTCTATGTATAAATGTGTCCTTAAAAATGCCAATTGGGCGTATATATAAATAAATAAATAGGCTCACGCTGGAAAGGTGGCATTTTAAAGAATATTTTCAATGAAAATAAAGCTTCGTTTTGATCAATCGCGTAAAAGTTATTCCAATTTGAAAATGAATGTTGATCATCGTGATGGTTAGATCAGTGGAGAGTGTTAATCGCGCCTTTCCCCCGCGGGGGTAGGCGTAGAGGATAGAACGCCGTATTATTCTGTCTTTGCATACGTACCTCGCTTCCTCTGTTTTCATACTTCGCAGTCGACACCTATGCCCGGTTTGTTGCCATTGTACTTCTAAATCTGTCAGGATAATAAAGGAAATTTTAATCAAGAGTGTTGACTACTTTTCGATTTACAAGCGTGCCAAGTTCCAGTACCACAAAGACGATACAACATTCACGTAGACTGTGAATAGGTGTTTTATCATCTGTGCGGTGTCCTGTGAGGGCTCTAGATCTAATACCCTTCAGTTGGTTGGTCTTGGCTCAGTTCATTTCGGACATACTGGCAATATTTATTTTATGTACTAATGTTGCGTGCGTTTTCAGGTATCCAGCACGCAGTGGGGGGGCTGGCCTCCAAGCCGGAGCGCGATCTGCTGATGCAGGACTTCATGACGGTGGAGACGACCAACTTCCCGAGCGAGGGCTCCAACCACACCCCGGCGCACCACTACTCGGAGTTCCGCTTCCGCACGTACGCTCCCATCGCCTTCCGCTACTTCCGCGACCTGTTCGGCATCCAGCCCGACGACTTCCTCGTAAGTGCACTCACGTTTGTTTTATGATATGCACCACAATAGATTGCCCAAAATTACTGTCCCTGCTAAACTTTCATCTACCCACAAGGACCACCAGACTCCGACACATGTTCCTTCATCCACCGTTCTCCCCACCCCTAGTGAGCATACACAGAACAGCTAATAATTATGCTGAGCTGTTGGACTTGCTCCGGACCACTCCTGCTGCAATTAAATCAGCTATCCTTTCCATTGAACGGCCATCCCGTCGATTCTTATTTTTTCAATGTCTTTTTAATTCCTATTCTTCTTTACTTTATTTCCTTTTTCTTTTTGTATAATTATAAACATATTCAGTGAAATAATGATGATTCTACATTATCACTTTTTAACCATTATTATTATTATTATTATTATGGATAACTTATATAACGGCGGCCTCCGTGGTGTAGTGGTCAAGACGCTTGACTCACGCACGGAAGGTTCCGGGTTCGATTCCCGGTGAGGACACAAAAATTAAAATGTGATTTTTCTCAAGCCTGGGTGCTCTGTGATGTAATTCACCACTGTAATTAGGTCTCCTGGCCTGTTGTGGTGCAAAAAAAAAAATGTAAAAAAAATAACGCCATTTTCATAATATAATACCTAAAGGGCGCTTCGCATAGTGATTCTAAAGATAAATTAATTTAAATTTTAATATTAGAGTAAAATAACACTTAAGATGCTTAAATAATAATAATTTTTCTGAATTCGCAAATCATCTGAAAATAATCATAACTTCAATAAAGACACTGGATTAAAAGTACTTCATGTTGAAAATATAATATTAAAATTAGACAACTTAGAAATTAAAAAAGCGATTCGCAATAAGAAAACAATAATTAATAACAAAATAAACAATATTTCTTTTAGTCCTCTCCTGTCTAACTTCGAAAATAATGATATCAAATTACCACCCGTGTAAGGAGGCAACGCCTGGAAACAATTTTCCAATTAAGTATAAAAATTGGAAAATTGTTTCCAGGCGTGACCTAGTAGGTGATTTGGTTCAGCCGGATGAATCTCACCCACGTGATAAAGGTTTCAGCTCTTTCACTTCACAAAAGTCAACAGATGGAAGAGTTGAGGAAATGTGGATGTTCAAACATGGGCAGAATGGTGAATGTTACACAGTGTGTAAAGTGGCCACTTAAACCAGCCAATGACAGGTCATAAGCCCTGTAAATGCCTAGACTTCCAAATTTCTTCTCGAAAACTTTTTCCCTCTCTGTTGAAATAAATTTAAATAGGTAGGGAACATCTTGAGTTAGCTGATAGATGAGTAGAAAATGGAGAAGTTCCTTTTTTTGTTAAAAAAAAATATTTTTTTACCACATCCCGTTGATTAAACTATCCTCGGAGAGTGTTTTGATACAGAAATACTTATCTTTCTATGTGATGTGACCTGCTATCACACTTCCCGTGCACTTAGAACTGTGGAAATTCTATGCCAAATCGTTATCTCTCACCCTATACTATGCTAAAAATATGAGTGATAATAGAAAATATGTAATTTTAAATTTCAGTTTATTTAATAAAATCAATAAAACAACTTTGTTTTTAACCGCTAATTTTTTATTCTTTTTTTTTTCCACGGACTAGTTTCAAAGCAAACAAGTTTCTTCGTCAAGGTTTACGTAACTTTGTACCTTATGTTTTTCTTATTATGTATTTTTGTATAATTTAATTTAGTACGTACTATTATTTGGCATATGATTTATTGCTCCTATTCCTTATATTTCTTTCTATAATTGTGTGAATTTCTAGAAAACATAACTCAATTATCATTTCAATTATGCTTTTATAAATACATATATTCTTTTAAATCATGCTCTTATTTTGTATTTTTTTTTTTTTTTTTTTAATACTACTGTATTTTACTTTTATTTTGTTGATTTTAATGATACCACTATTTTGTATATTTGATTATGTGTAATTCTTAATTTGTATAATTTATATTTTATAAATTATTTCTGATTATCTTTTTTGCATTGTATTCTTTGGAATTTGATTATTTGTTACATTTACCTTTTTTTTCTAGATTGTGATTCTATGTCATTATAATTTGATCTAATTAATTTTACTATGTATTCTTATTGTGGCTTGACACGGGCATAGCCTAAAAAGCCTTAATAAGTTATTTAATTTTGTAATTTTGAATGAATAAAAAAAAAATATATAAAATAAAAAAAAACTTATTTATTATTTCCTATTTTATTTTTATCATGTCAACTAAATACTACACGTGGACCCAATAAATCAAGTCTCTTTTCCTTACAATGGTGGTAATTTGATATGAATATTTTCGAAGCTAGACAGGAGAGGACTAAAAGAAATATTGTTTATTTGGTTATTAATTATTGTTTTCTTATTATGAATCGCTTTTTTAATTTCTAAGATTTCTAAGTTGTCTAGTTTTAATATTTTATTTTCAACATGAAGTACTTTGAATCCAGTGTCTTTATTGAAGTTATAATTATTTTCTATGAGATGATTTGCGAATTCAGAAAAATTATTATTATTTAAGCATCTTAAGTGTTCTTTTACTCTAATATTAAAGTTTCTTTTAGTTTTTCTGATTTTTATTTATTTTATTATAATGAATAACCACAAAGTAAGTGCTTCAAATATAAAATTTATTTAATTTTTTTATTTAATATGTTTTGTGTGCATAATAAAATTAACCCCACTCTACGCCAACTTGATTTCAACAGCAACAAACCGTCACGCCGTTTCCCCGTAAGTGTATGCAGAGAGGATAGAACACCACATCACTTTATCTTTGCATACAGATCTCGCTTCCTCTACATTCGTACATCTTCTTGAACCCTCAAAATACTCATTATAGGAGGCTGCTGCGTCCGTTCTCGGACTTCAATGATAGTTACGAAATCTTGCCACCTTATACCTAATATTCTCCTCAATCACTTACTCTCAAAACCTGGATGTTTGGTGTTTTGAGTTTTAGTAAGGGGCCAGGATTCGCTCAGATCTAATAAATTACCAACGTGATTCTTCCTTAATGTCAATCTCCAGATCCAAATTGGTTCAAACAGAAAGACAATATTTCCGTGTTCGAATCTGGCGCATCTTATTGCTGCGTGCATTTTGAAATTCGTGCTGCAACTACTGCGGTTTTGTTTCCAGATGTCCATGTGCAGTTCGCCTCTCCGGGAGTTGAGCAACCCGGGGGCTAGCGGCAGCATCTTCTACCTGACGGACGATGACGAGTTCATCATCAAGACAGTTCAGCACAAAGAGGGGGAGTTCTTGCAGAAGCTGCTTCCCGGCTACTACATGAATCTCAACCAGGTAGGTCCCTAAGGAATATTAACAATTTTTAATTTTATTCATTTAATTATTGGTACAGATTGTTAATTGTACATTGGCGGGCTTATTTCTTCTGACCAACCGATAAAGTAAAAGTTGTATTTTTATAATTAAGTCACAAAACATATTCTATAGAAAATAAAAATAAAAAAGCTAAATATAAATAGAAATAAATGTATTTGTGTATAAATTATCTTAAATCAATACCATTACTCAATGGGAAAAAGGAAAAAAGAGGAAACAGGAAAGGAGGAGAGATTAAGGAAGAGAAAGGAAATGTTTCTTCAGACGTGGTTCAAACAGAGATACTGTAGTAACATCGTTGATGGTGGATGGGAGATGATTCCACAGTGGAGCCGCATGGACACTATGTGAGTTAGAGAAGAAAGAGGAATTGTGGATGGGTATTAATTAAGAGAGTGCCTTGAGAATTAGAACGAAGAGGTAAACCATGAAACTTTTACTTTATTGGTTGGTTGGAAGAAATTGCCATTTGACAATAAGCCCGCCATTGTATTATTATTATTATGGATAACCTATATAGCGCCATTTTCGTAATAAAATACCTCAAGGGCGCTTTACATAGTGATTCTATTGTTAAATTAATTTAATTGAAGCTTTTAAATTTGTAATTTGATTAAAACAATTTATTTTGTTGTCACATGCTACGGATTTATTCAAATGATTTAGAGAACAAGTGGGTTTTAAATTTCTTTTAAACTTCGAACTTCGAACTTGATATCAAACTACCACCCGTGTAAGGAAAAAACGACTCGATTTATTGGGTCTACGTGTAGTATTTAGTGAACATGATAAAAATATAAAAATTAAAAAAAGGAATCAATTCATTAGTTACGTAAACCTTGACGAAGAAGCTTGTTTGCTTTGAAACCGGTCGGTGGAAAATAAAAATTAGTGGTTAAAAACAAAGTTGTTTTATTTGTTTTATTTTATTAAAGTTATTGTCATTCAGTTTTAATGTAAAAAAATCACTTTAAAGACAAACCGGTGAATAGCTGGCTTTGTTGTGAGTCAGTGACAAATTTATCTTGGCCGGTGATTCGTTGGCTTTGCGTTGCAATGGGTTAACTGTTTATTAAAGTATAAAATTTGACCCTCTGATTTGGATCCAGGTAAGTGGGGCTTTCAATGTGGCTTAAAAGTCGAGCATCTTGTTTTAGTTTGAACATGGGTTCGGAATTTGGGCAGCTCTTTCTCGCCGTTCCTACGGTGTCGTGCGACCGAGAGTTTCGAGTCTCCGCACACATGGAAGCCGTTTCAGGTTTGGCGACGGCTTTGTGGCTCGTCTCCGGACTCTCGCCGACAAGTTGACATCATTGAAAAATATTTTTTTTGACGTTTCTTCCAGAACCCGCGCACTCTACTCCCCAAGTTCTTCGGCCTATTCTGCTACCAGTGCAACAGTAAGAACGTCCGCCTCGTTGCCATGAACAATCTCCTGCCGTCTGTGGTGAAGCTGCACCAGAAATACGATCTCAAGGGCTCCACCTACAAGAGGAAGGTATGTGTTGATAGAATCTAGATTAGCGCAGAGACAAGGCGGTTTTTTAGTATTGCACTGTCAAGTAAAAATATAAATAATTAAGTTATGAATTATAATAATATTGGTTTATTAACAAAAATTACAAATTCTTTATCTACTACTTACATACTTATGTAATAGATTTCTCTGGATTATGTCTAGTCTGCCTAACTAGGTACAACCTGTTTTAAGGCAGACATTTTTATGCAAAAATAAACAATAACATGACTACCTACTAGTTAATTTATTATAAAGTTATACAATATATACCATTTATTATTTTAGAATATTTTTTTAGTAAGTTTTCCGATTTTTCTCTACCTAGTTACTGGATTTACAGTAACTATTTTATTACAAATTTATTTAATTGCATTAGTTCGGGTAACAAATTGAATATTTTGGGGCCCAGAAACCTGAAATTTCTTTGCCCGAATTCAGAGTTTGCAGTAGACCCCATGACCCATCCTCTAGTTCGACTTCTGGTAGTGTGGGAGTGTTCCTTTTGGGATTTAGTAGAATAATTTGGAAGGTGTTTTCGAAGTACGGAGTGATTGGCTATCTGATACGGGATATTGCGTGACTGTATAAAGACAGCGCATCATGTGTTAGGGTAAATAGATCTTGGTGGTTTAACATTCCTAAAGGAGTCAAACAGGGATGTGTAATGTCATCATGGCTATTCAATTTATGTATATCGATAACTCTATAAAAGAACTGAAAGGTTTAAGAATGCGAGCAAAAATGGTTGATTTAAATTTTGATGGTTGATTTAAATGGTATATAGTAGACTTTGCGGGAATGGAAGCGGGAGAGAGGTGTTTATAATTGAATTTGATTCAGTGATCGTTTGAAAGAAGACAACTTGTTATCAAAGAATTCAAGACTGGTATGTTTGTTGGCAGACCTGAGAATTCTGGGCATAGGGGAATGAAAACCATAGTTAATTCTATGGTTATCGGTATGAAAGAGTAAGTTTTGTCTGAGGTCTCTAGTCGGGATATTTAATTTCATTGAGCTCAGTAGTTCAGGCGCATCAAAGAGTGAGTTGAGAATTTTAAATAGGACTAGAAGGTCGGGTTTATTTCGACGGTCTTGAAGAGAAGATATATTCAAGGTAGTTTCTAACTCATCATACGTATATAAGTCTCTGGATAAGCCCAACCTCCAGCCTATCTTTCTTAAAAATCGATGTTGAACTGATTCTTGATGTGAACATCATAATATGGAGACCAGATAACAGAGGAATTCTCTAGGTGCGAGCGAACTAGGGAACAGAAGAGTTTTAAGGGTATTGATATTTTTGAAGTCAGTTGTGCTTTTGTTAATAATTTCAAGGAGTTTTAAGGATTTATTGATAACATGTTCAATATGTTTTATTTTGTATGCTGATGATGTCGTGCGCTAGAGGACCTGCAATTCTTAGTAACAAAAGTCTTTGATGTATATGAGGGTGGCGACTTGCTGTTGAATGTTGATTAATCGAATCTGATGGTTTTTAAAAGTAATGGAAGCATGACTAAATGTGAGTTCACTACGAATGCGGTTTTCCTAAAACACAGATAGAGGAATTTGTGTACCTGGGAAGTAAATATGCAGAGACAGAGTGACATGGAATTCTATCCTCTGCCTTATTCTTATTCTTGGTGGCTGACGACTTGCTGTTGAATGTTGATTAATCGAATCTGATGGTTTTTAAAAGTAATGGAAGCATGACTAAATGTGAGTTCACTACGAATGCGGTTTTCCTAAAACACAGATAGAGGAATTTGTGTACCTGGGAAGTAAATATGCAGAGACAGAGTGACATGGAATTCTACCCTCTGCCTTATTCTTATTCTTGGTGGTGGGGGTCAGTGCTATGTTAGCTCCTGACGTCACTGCGACCTGTGAAGATCTATATACTGTGATCTATATACTATTTACTGTGACGGGTTCCCGTGAATAGTTCGTGCCCTCCAAGCCCAGGTCTTGGCTTTCCTATGCGCGGGCTGTCACTGCTTATAATACCTCTCATTTATAGCACCATGCTAGACTTGCGAATTTGAAGACTATAAGCATTTTGTGCCCAGACGCGGTGAAGTAAACACATCCATGAGATTTTTTTTTATTGAATTATTGTTTGACATTATTTACTAGTAATAAAATCTAAATTATTGCTAAGGGTGAAATGTCCAAAGCACAAATTGACGAAGGACACATCACACAGGCCACAAGGCCACTAACGCCATTTAAGAAGATTATGGTGAAGTGTTAGCAGTACGTAGATGTCAATGATGGTTTCAACGATGGTCCGAATTGGGCAATTGACATTCAAACGATGCACCTAAATCTGGACAGCTTTCGAAATTTGATGATGATGTTTTACAGTCCTCGGGCGAGTCAGATCCTCGATAACCATTGAGAAATTATCGCAGAGACTCAAATCCTGTTGCATTTATAATGTTGCAGTTGCATCAACTGTCCAGTTGCATTTATAATCCAGCGGCCTCCGTGGCGTAGTGGTCAAGACACTTGACTCACGCACGGATGGTTCCGGGTTCGATTCCCGGTGAGAACACAAAAATTTAAAATGTGATTTTTCTCGAGCCTGGGTGCTCTGTGATGTAATTCACCACTGTAATTAGGCCTCCTGGCCTGTTGTGGTGCAAAAAAAAAATGTAAAACATGTAAATGTAAATAATGCATTTATTTTATTTTATTAACATTCACGGCAAATCTGCCTTTTACTAACATTTATAATACTAACATATTAGGCTTAATATTTATTTTTTTTTTTTTTTAAACATAAATTTCCTTATACCCAAAATTTATATAAAAAAAATTAAATCCAAAAATTATACAAGATTTATATTTAAAAAATTAACCTAAAAATTATACAGCATATTTAGTAGAAAGTTTAAATAATAAAACATTCTACAGTAATACAACAAGAATATAATAAGTACTGTTTCATACAGCTGGGCAAAGTGAACAAAAAACTGTATATATATTATGGAATGCATGAATAAATAAATATAATTACTATTCACCATCTTTGAAAAGTTCAAAAGGTTTGTTCCATAGGAACAATACCCTACATTAAATATATCAGATACGTGGGAATAACTATTGCCGAGTTCATGAAGTCTGTTTAATACGGCATTACAAGTATACACTGTCCGTGAATTATTGCTACAAAACGGTGGCACCTGTCTAGTCATCCTTCATTGACAAATCTAATAGAATGGGAATTTGTGTGAAAATGTTCAGTTTCTTAATGGTCCTCTATTATTCAAATCTATATTATGTGGTCACTGTACGTATTTTCTTCATTTGTTTCAGGCATCTAAATCAGAACACAGCAAAAAGAGCCCTACGTACAAAGATCTCGACTTTATGGAACATCATCCATTGGGCCTGTTTCTGGAAGCGGATACCTACGGTGCTTTAGTCAAAACCATCCAACGCGATTGCAGAGTGCTGGAGAGCTTCAAGGTAAAACTAACTCCTTTATTCCACCAGGGCTGGTATTTTGAATGCTTTCGCAAGCGTAGAGAACGCTTTTTTAGTGCATATTTAGTGCATTCTCTTTGCTAGGAAACTGACTTTTTTAGGGTTACTGACTTTTGCCCGAACGGCGAAAATATGGTCTCTTGGGTAGCTCCACAAACAAACCAAACCATGCATCCAATGCACCGGAACTCACCCACATTATTATTGTGATTACAGCCATTTTTTAATGGTTTTTTTTTAAATTTTATAGATCATGGATTACTCTCTGCTGGTTGGAGTCCACAATCTAGACAAGGCGCAACGGGAGAAGGCAGAGGAGCGAGCCGCGGAGGGGAAGGCCGAGGAGGAGGGAGCGGGGGGAGAGAGATCCATGCTAACCAGGACACGGTAATATAACATACTTCATGTAAATTTACATGAACAATGCAAATTTGGTTAAATAATGTAAATTCACATACATACTGTAAATTTACATGAACAATGCAAAGTTGTTCAAATAATGTAAATTTACTTAAATAATGTAAATTTACATGAACAATGCAAATTTGCTTAAATAATGTAAATTCACATACATACTGTAAATTTATATGAACAATGCAAAGTTGCTTAAATTATGTAAATTTGCTTAAATAATGTAAATTCACATGAATACTGTAAATTTATATGAACAATGCAAATTTGCTTAAATAATGTAAATTCACATACATACTGTAAATTTACATGAACAATGCAAAGTTGTTCAAATAATGTAAATTTACTTTCATACTGTAAATTTACATGAACAATGCAAATTTTCTTAAATAATGTAAATTCACATGAATATTGTAAATTTACATGAACAATGCAAATTTGCTTAAATAATGTAAATTCACATACATACTGTAAATTTACATGAACAATGCAAAGTTGTTCAAATAATGTAAATTTACTTTAATACTGTAAATTTACATGAACAATGCAAATTTTCTTAAATAATGTAAATTCACATGAATATTGTAAATTTACATGAACAATGCAAATTTGCTTAAATAATGTAAATTCACATGAACAATGCAAATTTGCTTAAATAATGTAAATTCACATGAAAACTGTAAATTTACGCAATCAATGCATAATTAGTAATTATTCAATAATAGTAGATTTACATTAATTTGATATTAACAAACATTAAAATTAACATAAATGAGTAGTGAAAATTTAACACGCAGTAGGCAATTAAAACTACATGAGTAATTTAGTATTAAATTAAAACCTAGTACATAGTTAATGCAGCTTCAAAATAAATTAAGGAGAAATTTTAAATAGGTTTTTAAGCCAAATGCTAATTTAACAAGAGTTGTAATTAGTATTAGAAAATATGTAGTCATTTAGAAATGATATAAAATGTAAATGATAAATTATGCTAGCAATGAATTATTTTGCAATCATGCTGCTGTATACATATTACAATATTTTTTATTTATGTTTATTTTTATTTTTTACTTTTGTGGCATACTTTTTCAGATAAATTATGGAGAATTATGTTTATTCGAGAAGTTAATTTGATAATTGCACTGCAGATTGAACTGTAGGAATAGGTAGTTGTTTAGTGTTGGTTGGAGCTCCTACCCCAGTTAGAGATTGACAGAGAAGACACGAGGTTGCTTTTCGATGTTTATTTAGTACATGGCGGATAAATAATGAATTGTGTCGGACGAGTATTACGTCGATGATAGGATGAAGAGACTGCACTTGAACAACATGCTGGAACTGAGTGAACTGGATGAACTTGTTGGGCCGACTGATTGAACGGGCTGACTGACGTTAGCTGCGTCCTGTAGTCTCTTTATAGACCACGTTCCTTTGTAGTTTATTTCTTCATGGTAAGGACGATGTGAATGTGCTGCAGGGTGACGATCCCGTCTTTATGTGCAATATTGCTAGAGTTGCAATATAAGTTGTATGGGATTCGATAGAAAATGAGGACATTGCATCGTTGGTCATTACTCTACTTCAGGTGAACTAATTTAACACGTGTGTGTGTCATCGACTATGGACTATGGACCCTGCATAACAAACACCTTGCTAGATTGAACCTTTCCGAAACTTCTAGATGTAGGTTCTGCAGTGCAGATGAGGAAACACCTATGCCCGTTCTATGTGAATGCGATGCCTTGCATCATAAAAGGAGCCTCATCCTCGGGGGACCGCTGGTTAAACCTGAGGATGTTAAAGAGCTCGCCCCCTACCTAATAGCCCTAAACTTTGCGGATCTGGGCCTGGAGGGGGAGATTTAGCAAAATGTAAACTCTCGCCTTCCACACAGTGGCCAGGCTCTTTATAGACCTGGGCTTGGAGAGGCGAGAACTATTCACGGGGACCCGTCAGAATAGATCTTCACAGGTCGCAGTGATTTCAGGAGCTTGAATAGCACTGACCCCCACCTCTAAGGACAAGAATGAGAAAGTTCAGTGCTACAGGAAATTAGATATAAAAATGTTTTCTTACATGTGGTAAAAATTTGAGCATTTAAATTGTACGACCAAGTTTCTTGAAAATATATGAAAAAATGAATAAAAGTGGTTTTGTAGCCTTTGTAGTTTTGTCAGTCTCGTGGTGTAATGGTCAGCGCGTTTGCCTACCATGCAAGAGGTCTCGGGTTCGATTCCCGACATGGTTGATATGAAATATTTATCTAAAAAGGGTGTTTTCACGCTAGAATATTTCATAGCCCCTGGACTGGTACCTGAAGGGCAAGACTGATCACCTTACCTTCATGTAACAAAATTGATAGTGATATGCTGCGATTGGTGTACCAATCCAATGCTCTATGCACGAACGCCCGAAACGAACGCCCACTGTCATCTGAAGTGAGTGCGGGAATCGAATCATTCATTTCCTGTGTGTAGATTATCAACTGACATGACTGGATACCAAACTGCTGACAGACGCGGAATTATTACACAACTTCAACATCCCACTGGGAAGTAAAGTGAATACTGGACGATATATAAATAGTAACACCCTTAGTTACGCAGTCAGTTCAAGCATGTAGTCCGTGTCGGATAGTACAGTACCTACACAGTTAGTTATCAACTAATCTGTTTATACAGCATGTAATAAATACAATCGAAGCGCATCGTAGCTTTCTTTTGTCAACCTCCAACTGGGTAGGAGCTCCCATGCGTCATGCTACATGCATAATACCTACAGTTTTAATAAAAATGAGCTACTTTAAAACTTCATGGGTTCATGTAAACACGTGTTTTACAATAACCACTAAATTATTGCAAACATGGGTTTTTCGTATTTAAATTTGTAATTTAAATTTTCTGTAAAATTTACTATCAAACCTCGTAAAATATATATCGTAGCTTTCTTTTGTCAACCTCCAACTGGGTAGGAGCTCCTATGCGTCATGCTACATGCATAATACCTACAGTTTTAATAAAAATGAGCTACTTTAAAACATCATGGGTTCATGTAAACACGTGTTTTACAATAACCACTAAATTATTGCAAACATGGGTTTTTCGTATTTAAATTTGTAATTTAAATTTTCTGTAAAATTTATTATCAAACCTCGTAAAATATATATCGTAGCTTTCTTTTGTCAACCTCCAACTGGGTAGGAGCTCCCATGCGTCATGCTACACGCATAATACCTACAGTTTTAATAAAAATGAGCTACTTTTAAACATCATGGGTTCATGTAAACACGTGTTTTACACTAACCACTAAATTATTGCAAACACGGGTTTTTCGTGTTTAAATTTGTAATTTAAATTTTCTGTAAAATTTATTATCAAACCTCGTAAAATACACCGCAATAAATAGTTAATATTAATTTCTCGAATAAATTTAATATCTGTAATATAAAGTATTCTGTTTTAAATGAAATTAATTATATTTTTTTTAAATTACAGCACTTCAATATTTGCACTAAGCACATTCTTTTTGTAAAAATACGCTTGTACATACAACATTGTTCCCGTTTAATTTGACGAAAATGTTTAAGTATTAGAATTCTACATCACGCATGTCACAAGTCAATGGTCGGTTTATGTGATCACTTTTCGCACTGCGTAATATTCACAATAGGAAAATATTAGTTTTTTTTTATTTTTTACAATTATGTCCATGAAATACTGTTGAGTAAAAAAAATTTTTTTTGCTTATTAGTAGCGTATAAAATATTCAAAAATTAATAATTTTGAATTCTCGGCAAAAACATGTAATCACATTGACCACGCCTCTCTAGTCCTTAAAATAAAGCTCGATTAGAATGACAGTTGTCAGCAAAAGTGATGATATAACCTTGTAGTGACGTCTAAGTAGTGATTTATATTGACACACGAAAAATCATTCGTATCTGGCGTGTTAAATTACTTTTTTAATACAATGCTTGACATATAAATCAACATGAATATTACAATATTTGAGTTTGGCCAAATGTTTGTAGACAAAAGACTGAATTTCACCCCCTCGGGAGTCATTAAGATTAACAAATTACAACAGGGATGCAGAAAACCTTAAATAAGGGAATCTGGAAGTCTAGGCATTTACAGGGCTTATGATCTGTCATTGGCTGGTTTAAGTGGTCACTTTACACACTGTGTAACATTCACCATTTTGCCTATGTTTGAACATCCATATTTCGTCAATTCTTCAATTTGTTGATTTTAGTGAAGTTAAAGAGCTGAAACCTTTATTGTTGCGAAGAGATTCATCTGACTGAATTATTTCTCATACTAGGCAACGCCTGAAAACAATTTTCTAATATTTTAACTTCTTCTTGGACCAGTTGGTTTCATTACAATATTTGAGTTAGTCCAAATTTTTGTAGACAAAAGACTGGATTTCACCCCCTCGGGAGTCATTAAGATTAACAAATTACAACAGGGATTGAGAATATCTTAAATGAGGGAATATTTAAGGTATTCTCCATCCCTGTTGTAATTTGTTTTTTTTTTTTTTTTTAAAAGAAATATTTGCGTTCTTATGATTTACCCAAATATTTAATTTTGAGGGCCATTTTCAACGAGTTGTAAATAACTCACTATTAGAAAATGGAATCGAGTTGGGGTAGAGTGGGATTAATCAATATAAATATATAAAATCAGCTTTAAAATTTAAAAAAAAGTAAAAACTAAATTATTAACGACGTTCTTACAAGGTTACATCATTTTGCAAAAAAGTTAGAGATGGGACAAATTGATCAATGTAAATTGATCGAATAAAAAAATAATTCATTTGATGTTGTTCATGAAAAAAGGATAAATATCTTATTTTTTGGTGAATAATTGTCTTAGACACACTATAATAGGCTTGTTTTTTGCGTTTTTATATCAATTTTCGGAAGCAGAGTTTCAGGATGAAAAAACTGATAAAATCGATTTGATCGGCACATGACCGATGATCAGTAATTTCGCATCACGATTGACAGTCGGCCTCGTGGCGTAATGGTCAGCGCATTTGCCTACCATGCAAGAGGTCTCGGGTTCGATTCCCGACATGGTTGATATGAAATATTATTTAAAAGTGTGTTTTTACACTAGAATATTTCATAGTTCCTCGACTGGTACCTGAAGCGTCAGACTGATCACCTTACCTTTATGTAACAAAAATGGTCAAGATACGCTGCGATTGGTGTAGCAATGTAGTGCCCTATGCACCATTAGGTGCGGAAAGGGAATGATGATGATGATGATTGACATTAGTTTGGCAGCTGTCATTTTAATCAAGCTAAATTTTAAGGACTATACTACGTGACGATTCGATTGACTTTTTACCATTGTTTGTGACAGTTTAAATAGTCCGTCGTATATTTCACGAATCTTTACATCACAACTGTCCAGGCCAATCTTGTCTCGTTTTTGTCGAGGCGTATTTTTTAACAATTTTGTTTTTTTAATTATAAAAGAAAACATTTTGCCGTATTATTACACTTTTAAAAAAAATATGAACAGTCAAAACAGTCAAAACGGGAACAATGGTCATTTTATTTATTTTAATTTATTATTATTATTATTGTATGCTTGTTTTCCGATTTCTATTCCGGTGCTGGGTATGCAGATCTGAACAGAAAGCCAAAGAGGACTTCAGCAACCAAGTGCGAAGAACACAGTAGGTTTTACATGTCCTGTGACTAACAGAGGGTGTACCCTTTCTACTAATAGCCATCGTGATTTAACATACCCAACCCTTAGGATCCTGGCAGTTCAAAAACTAGAAACGAAAACCCACAATCCACCCCAGCCTATTAATACATTTTAGTCAGAAAATTTAGTTAATTTAAATACATATTTATTTTTTACTCTCCCTTCCCAGTGATGTGTAGCTAGTACACATTGCATCTAATAACTTTAATATCTCCATAAATATAATAAATTATGGGTTAAGATTTTCGGTATTCCCTCGTTATACATTTACGTATTGGTAATTTTTTTTATTTTATTAAATAATTAATGCTTATTGGGAACATAAAAAGCGTTTTATCAAAAATCGAAGATATCACCAATACAATAGAAAGTTTACCAATGTGTCGCATGTTGCGTTCGTAGTAAAAAAGTAATCCTAATATATAATTGTCTCGCACACCTTTTATGTCTCACTTTCGATACTACGGGTATATTTGGGAGCGAGAGAGACAATTTTTATGCGTCACACGCGCAAACAGCAAAGTTTCTTGTACTTCTCCCAGACGCCCGTTAGCTGCGTTAGTAGCTCCCGGCTTTCGTTAGGGGCGGTTCTTTTGCGCGCATCGAGAGCATGAATTAATGTTTTTTTTCATGTTTTTAGCAATTAGATTGAAAATATAATTGAAGCAATTGCCGATGAATGTTACACTTTTACGATTTAAAATCTCTCATTTTTTGCATGTGTAGTGACTACACAGCACCGTAACCCGCGGATATTTTTAGGACAGTAAGGCAAAGGTTTAATATCAATAAAAAAAAATTGTCTTGTCTCTATCGAAATTCAAAACTAGCGAGTTCATTTTATTTTTATTGGAACCCCTAAGTACGTCTCTATTTTTTTTTGTATACATCGGTAATCAGCATTACACGGAAAAGTTTGTTTTTACTTTGATAGCTGGCTTCTGATTGGTTTGTTTGCTTTGTAGCGAATTTCTGTTTTCCTTTTAAATGATTAGCCGAACCCGGCCACGCTTTGCTGTGGCTTTGTCTGATATTGATTATTAGGGGAGTAAATAAAAATAGTTTAGCAACTATGCATTTACCAAGAAAACACATGGTTAATTTAATATCTTAATTTGCGTTGCTGTTAATATGCTGTAGAATGTAAGGAAAGGCAATGTTCTGTAAAAATTTTGAGTCGATCCATCGATTACTTTCCGAGATTTGCGGCCACAAACATACAGAACCTAATTTTTTACATATCTAAATAGGTATGATATTCGTCGGCCTCGTGGTGTAATGGTCAGCGCGTTTGCCTACCATGAAAGAGGTCTCTTTCTTTATCTATATATATATTTATAAATATAATTTTTACCCTTTTCTTTTTTCCACAACGACAGCCTCCCAACAAATACGTACTGTTTGATCTTTGAAGCTCTTAATTATAAACTATTCTTACCACTGTAAAATCGTTAAAAAATAAATCTCACGTGAGTAATCTTTATCGCGCATCATTTAATAATCATGATCTCCATAATTCTAAATAACCGTAATTAACTTATATCAAATCGTGATAATCTTCTAACAGATCTTTATCCCAACAATACTAATATTTTTTAATTTATCCACAGTATTTTTAATAATTATTTTTTTAAGTAAGGGGTCGTTTCGTCGGTCTTTGAACTGCCAGATATCGCCAAAGAGTGAAACGTGTTGTGTTAAGCTAGGGTTTCCTAGGACAGCGGTGCCCGTATTTTAACGGCCGTAGTGAACGGTGATGCGGTGGACAGCCGTCGTAACGATGACTGGAGTGTGGTTTCCTAGGAAAACGGTGTTATCAACACCATTTAAGACCGTTTCCCTAGGAAACCACTCTCTAGATGACGTTACGACGGCTTCCCACCGCATCACCGTTCACTACGGCCGTTAAGATACGGGCACCGCTGTCCTAGGAAACCCTAGCTTTAGTTCTGTGACGTCCATCTTGTCTTGTGTCGGCCATTTTGTGTTGTGTGATGTTGCTACGCGGAAGCCGTTCTGTGTAGATTATTCAAATACTGTTGCATACATTTATATTTCACCACACCAGCATGGAATGAACATTTTGAAAAATTATTTTGTTATAAATTATTTATCAATCATAATTGTTGACCGTCGATCGCTTTCACCTAAGTGAGAGCACCACAGCCTTTAGGAAATTTAACAAAATAAGTCAAATATATGCAATTTATATGTTTTATATGCAGTTTCTCAATATTGACACTGGCCCAAAAATATATCTGCGTTGTCAACAAAAAAAATGTATGTTTGTAATCAATTATAAAATATCTAAGATCGGTGATTGTCATTAGTCGATTAATATTTTGTAATTCTATCCATCTGCTTTCTCCTTCGGGGATTTTGGGCAACGGTATGTATCATAAAATATCGGGTGTTTTTTTAAGCGTGCTACAACTTTAAATTGAAATAAATATTTGTCGGAATGAATTTGTTTTTGAAAATACGCATTTATTTTTTAAAAATGATGTAAACTCTGTCTGTCCAATTTTTGGTCGATTTTTCCAGAAAATCTCGCGTTATTTCCAAAATGGTGCGTGTCATATTGTTTTTTAATGCTTCAATAGTTGTTGGTTTGTTTCCATAGACTATGGACTTAACATAACCCTTACAGGATCGTGGAGGCCAATTGACGGGACCATTTTTGGAAATAATGTTGCTGCAAATCTTGTCACGCAGTAAGTCCTGTGCATTTGGCGGACTGATTTTTGATTTTTTAAAGTAAGTTTTCATAATTTGCAAGCGTTTTTCGAGTGTAAGACGCTCCATTATTAATTTGAGACAGTGTTATTGTTTGGAAGTTTTATCATGACAAAAAAACACCTGTTACTACAAGTATGTTAAACTACTGTAAGTGTGTTGAAATACTGCTAGTGTGTTGAGATACTGCTAGCGTGTTGAAATACTGCTAGCGTGTTGAAATACTGCTAGTGTTTTGAAATACTGCTAGTGTGTTGAAATACTGCTAGTGTGTTGATATACTGCTAGTGTGTCAAAATACTGCTAGTGTGTTGAGATACTGCTAGTCTGTTGAGATACTGCTAGTGTGTTGAAATACTGCTAGTGTGTTGAGATACTGCTAGTGTGTTGAAATACTGCTAGTGTGTTGAGATACTGCTAGTGTGTCAAAATACTGCTAGTGTGTTGAGATACTGCTAGTGTGTTGAAATACTGCTGGTGTGTTGAGATACTGCTAGTGTGTTGAAATACTGCTAGTGTGTTGAGATACTGCTAGTGTGTCAAGATACTGCTAGTGTGTTGAGATACTGCTAGTGTGTTGAGATACTGCTAGTGTGTTGAGATACTGCTAGTGTGTTGAGATACTGCTAGTGTGTTGAGATACTGCTAGTGTGTTGAGATACTGCTAGTGTGTTGAGATACTGCTAGTGTGTTGAGATACTGCTAGTGTGTTGAGATACTGCTAGTGTGTTGAGATACTGCTAGTGTTTTGAAATACTGCTAGTGTGTTGAGATACTGCTAGTGTGTTGAAATACTGCTGGTGTGTTGAGATACTGCTAGTGTGTTGAGATACTGCTAGTGTGTTGAGATACTGCTAGTGTGTTGAGATACTGCTAGTGTGTTGAGATACTGCTAGTGTGTTGAAATACTGCTAGTGTGTTGAGATACTGCTAGTGTGTTGAGATACTGCTAGTGTGTTGAGATACTGCTAGTGTATTGAGATACTGCTAGTGTTTTGAAATACTGCTAGTTAGTTAAAATATTGCCAGTGAGTTGACATACTGTTACTAAGTTAAAATACTGTTTAATTTATGTTTAAAATGCTCACGTGGAGCTCCAACACACAACACAAAATACTGTCTTAACATTTTTCAAGTAACCTTACATTCAAATCATATAATAAATTTCATAATATAATCTTGTCAACGGTAAAAAAGACCAAGTAACTGATGCACCAGAAATTTAATTTTGCAGGAGAGTCGATCGAGGATTTTTATAATGAAAAACGATCAGAACTTTCCAAAACAATGTAGCTAAGACAGTTGTTATGAAAATCTATTAGGGCTATGTAGGATAAATATAAACTAATGATTTAATGTAATTATAAATGATTTCAATTTCGCGCGGTGTAAATCCTTTGATTTTACGAACATCGCACGAGAAGGTTTTTGATGTACGTGCCAAAATTTACATCCGATGGCCAAGAGTGTCAGGCTCATACCGCGCAGGTTAAAATTCTGAGAAAAGCGGTATACGAGGTATGTTCAGAAAATAACGGAAAATTTTGAATTTCGCGGGTTCGGAGAGTCTGATTGTCAATTTTTTGGTTATGTTGGTATACATGCCCCTGAAATATGCAAACATTTTCATCTGTATTAATTGTTTACTTTGTCTGTGGCAAAAAAATTGACAATCAGACTCTCCAAACCCACGAAATTTTAAAATTACCGTTTTTTTCTGAACAGACCTCAAATATAACTGAATTTCGGCTCCAGTGCATCAGTCACCTAGTCTTTTCACCGGCCATATTCATAATATGATTTATTTAAATTTTAAGCCATATTATATGGGACAGAAAACATTATGCAATATTTAAAAAAAATATATATAATGTTACAGCAAAGTTTTTTTTAAGTAGCCTGACAGTTCTACGCTGGGAATGCGCTGACTCCCAAGTTGTTTCCTCATAACTGTAGTTCTGTAAATAATAAAACAAATTCAACAATGTTTGAGTATGTCCAAATGCTTGCAGACATGCTGGATTTCCTCCCTAGGGAGTTATTCATATTTAAATTTATTGCAACAGAAAGGGAAAACATTATTACAAAGGGAATATGGAAGTCTAGGCATTTACAGGGCTTATAAACTTATTTATTATGATTTTTTTTATTTTATTTCAACAGAGAGGGAAGGAGTTTTCGCGAAGGTAATATGGAAGTCTAGGCAAGTCTAGGCAAGTCTAGGAAGTCTAGTTCACAAAAGTCAACAGATGGAAGAGTTGAGGAAATGTGGATGTTCAAACATGGGCAGAATGGTGAATGTTACACAGTGTGTAAAGTGGCCACTTAAACCAGCCAATGACAGGTCATAAGCCCTGTAAATGCCTAGACTTCCATATTACCTTCGCGAAAACTCCTTTCCTCTCTGTTGAAATAAATTTAAATACGAACAACTCCCTAGGGAGGAAATCCAGCCAGTCTGCAAGCATTTGGACATAATCAAACATTGTTTATTTATTAT
Source organism: Micrasema longulum (assembly GCF_059751315.1). Classification (NCBI taxonomy): domain Eukaryota; kingdom Metazoa; phylum Arthropoda; class Insecta; order Trichoptera; family Brachycentridae; genus Micrasema; species Micrasema longulum. Next base: position 90,314 of record NW_028279071.1, read on the forward strand.
GATTTATTTACCCACTTAAACCAGCCAATTACAGTTCATAAGCCCTGTAAATGCGTAGGCGTTCATATTCCCTTTTCAATAATGTTTTCCTTCTCTGTTGAAATAAATTTAAATATGAATAACTCCCTAGGGAGGAAATCCAGCCAGTCTGCAAGCATTTGAGCATACTCAAACATTGTTGAATTAACTACCCGGTAAAAGAAGAAGTATAAAAATTGGAAAATTGTTTTCAGGCGTTGCCTAGTAGTAGGTGATTTGGTTCAGCCGGATGAATCTCACCCGCATAATAAAGGTTTCAGCTCCTTTACTTCACAAAAGTCAACAGATGGAAGAGTTGAGGAAATGTGGGCAGAATGGCGAATGTTACATAGTGTGTAAAGTGGCCACTTAAACCAGCCAATGACAGGTCATAAGCCCTGTAAATGCCTAGACTTCCATATTGCCTTCTCAATAATGTTTTCCCTCTGTTGCAATAAATTTAGATAAATAAATGATCCCAATACATTGCATCATGTACGGATGCAGTACCTTATGCAGCAGTAGTGCAGATAGGAAGTAAAGGAAGAAGTATAAGAAGCTTATAATAATTGCTGTAAATTAATGCGTAATCTTATTCTGATGAATGGGGGTCAGTGCTACATGAGCTTCTGACTTCACTGCGACCTGTGTAGATCTATTGAGGCGGGTCCCCGTAAATTGATCCTCGCCCCCCAAACCCAGGTCTTTAAAGAGCCTGGCTGCTGAGTGAGGGCCAAGTGCTCTCATGTTGCTAAATCTCCCCCTTCAAGCCCAGATCCTTTAAGCATCGGGCTATTAAGTAAGGAGTGAGCGCTCCAAGATATAAAGCATCATGTGTATAGATATTATCTGCACATACATCTAGAAGTTTCAGAAAGGTTCATTGTAGCAAGGTGTTCATTCAGTCCGCTGTGCCCTGTAAGGGCTCTAGTGATAACCTTCACTCGGTTTCAGCTTAGTTAAGTTTCATTTGGTCGAAAGCAAACCTTTGCGGATACCCTTTTAGCAGTTATAGATAAATGCGTAACATCGTGTACAAGATTCTGTCCCATATAATATTCATTGCATCATCCTGGACCTATCTGTATATGTACATCTTGACATATTAAATTTTAGATAACTAAAAATTGAATAGATATACAAAACTTATAGCAACAATCACACATCCTGGTTGCATGTTAAATGTTTGCATGTTTTAAACCTTTTCAGCCTCTCCTTTTTAAGCCATTCAAATATCCATTAATTTAAAGATTTTTTTACTCAGTGCCAACTGAAATTAAATAGTGAAAATATCTTTTTTTAATTATCAGTTACCTATATCTAAAATTTATAATGTACTGTTTGGGATATCTTTTATCAAAAATGACTTAACGTTTAACAAAGGTTAAAATTGTTTTTTTTATTTTTATACTTCGCTCTGGGATTTGGTATGACGAACGATGACGTCACACTTGTGACGTCATCATAAAAATAAGGGCAACATTTTTTTGATGAAAAAATTGAAGTAAAAACTCTCAAAGTAAAATGTTTTAGAATAGAGAAAATATTGTAAACTACGAGGGCAGATTGATAATGAAGCTACCTAGAGCTAGATGGCAGCATAAACACAAAAAAGATTTATTTTTTCAAATTGCGATCTGTCAAACGGCAGCTGTTAAAATGTCACCCAAATTCATCGATTAGTTTATTTGTTGTAGTCGTTTGAAGTAAACGACTTTGGTGTTTCTTGAAAAATTGAAAAAAGCGAATTTTGTGCAGTGATTAAACACTATTATTTGAAAGGGAAAACGGCGAAAGAGACAAAAGAAAAGCTCGATAAACATTACGGTGAGTCTGCTCTGTCAGATTACATGGTCAAATATTGGATTGCTGAATTCAAACTCGGCCGAACCAGCACTGCAACAATACCATCAACAGGAAGGCCAAAAGAGGTGGTTACTGAAGAAAATATCAAGAAAATCCTCGATATAGTTATGAATGATCGCCGAGTGAAGTTGCGTGAGATTGTTGAAATGGTAAACATCTCATATGAACGTGTATTCAACATTTTGCATGAACATTTGCATATGAAAAAGCTATCGGCAAGATGGGTGCCGCGTTTGCTCAGTGTCGAACAAAAACGAGTTCGAGAGACCACTTTACAGCAGTGTTTGGACATAATAAAGCGTAATCCTGTTGATTTTTGGCGTCGATTAAAAACTGTTGATAAAACTTAGGTGCACTACTAAACTCTTGAAACCAAAAATCAATCGAAACAATGGGTGGAAGCTGGTGGAAGTGCTCTGAAGAAGGAAAAGGCAGTGAAATCGGCTGGCAAGGTTATGGACACTGTATTTTGGAATGCACTCGGAATATTGCTCATCGATTATCTTGAAAAAGGATCCACAATCGCAGGAAAGTATTATCGTGCATTATTGGGTCAATTCAATGATGCAATCAAGGAAAAACGACCACATTTAAAGAAGAAAAAAGTGCTCTTTCTTCGAGACAACGCACCGGTTCACACAGCATTAGATACGATGCTAAAATTACGTGAAATACACTTCGAATTGGTTGATCATCTACACCATAGTCCAGATTTAGCTCCTAGTGACTTTTTCCTGTTTCCAAACTTGAAAAAATGGCTCGCAGGAAAAAGATTCAGCTCAAACGAAGAAGTGACTACCGAAACTAACGCGTATTTTGAGAGGTTCCCGAAATCGTATTATTCGGATGGTATAAAAAAGTTGGAATATCGTCTTACTAAGTGTGACGAAGTAAAAGGAGACTATGTTGAGAAATAAAAGGTTTTTGAAAAAAAAAAAGTTTTTTCCTACTTTGGTAGCTTCATTTTTAATCCGCCCTCGTATATTTAAATAAGACAAAAGAGTGAAATTGGAACAAAACTTAAATGCTTGATTTCTGAGAACAGAGATTTGAGAGTTAAAGCTTTTTGCCATTATACGCACGAAATGGGAATTACATAAAAATAAAAATGATTTGCTACACTATAGTGTACGTATACTTCCAGAAAAATGTAAAAACGGTGATAAGTGGAAATTGTCAATATTTTTTTTTTACCTACTTTCAATGATTTCACTAAAAAAAAAAAATATTTTTTCAAAAAATATTATCTAATCTGTTGTTTTATTTGATTTGAAAACAGCGTGTTAAGATTATTTTTTGTGTAAATAAAAAAAACGAACATAGAATTTTGAATTTGCATAAAATAACATAAAATACTTTTCCCCTAAATGTTGGGAAATTTTATTTATACGGTATCACCTTTTTTCTATGGCATCACTAAAAACAACTGTCATATAGATCGCGGTAAAATTGTTTCCACTTTTATGACAACTTTTTAAACCATCTTTATTATAACTTTAAATATTTCTGTTGTTATGTTTTAAACATCGCAATTTAATGATATTAAAACTTTACTGTTTCTAAATGACGATGGCAAAATGGCAGGCGGCAAAATCATCAACTCAATAGTTATTAGAACTATAAAGGTGCAAAAGGGACAGGATTCAAGTGGGCCAGAGAAAAGGAGACAGGCATAGGAATTTATTTACGCTGTGACACATTTTCAATCGGCCTAACCACTAAACGTTTGTCAACTGCGTGTCATGATTTGTACAAGTCAATATGGCGTTTTTTGTTCAAATGAAAACTAAGACTAACCCTAAAGGAAGACACTTAAACAAAAAGGTCAAGTACACTGCCCCTGCTTTGAATTTAGGTAATTTATCCTCTTTTTTTTATTCGCGTGGCAAACGCGGTGACGCGCGGGCCGTGACGTCACTATTACGACATAATTTTGGATTTTTTGACACATCAAATGAATTCCGAAACTTTTTAAACGTAAAACCGGGGTGATGAAAAATGTAAAATAAGTTTATTGGGGGAATATTTGTATGGGAATGTATGAAGAAAAATGGGTCCTTAACATTTTGGCGTAAAAAGCAGGAAAACGTAAAAAATGGGGTTATTTATTTATTTTAAAGAAACAAACAGTCTTCAATGATATAATAACATTTTAAAAAAAAATACAGTTTAAAGACATCATGCATATTATTAAATTGTGTTGCAACAAAAGGATGTGTTTATGTGTATTTGTATGAGAGTAAGTGTAGATGTGTGTTTATGTGTATTAGTGTGGGAGTAAGTGTTCAGGTGTGTGCATCATTAAATAGTAAGTGGGATCGTATAGCCAGAAATAATAAGTCTTAATTTATTTTTAAATAAATTGAGGGGCATGTAAAATATATCATAGTTATACTGTATTTACATATTTTTATTATTATAAATATAGTTCCTCTCTTCTAGTTTAGATTCTTCTTAGGATGTACAATTTTTCCTTCTAGTTTTTTGTGTCGAAACTTTTCACCGGGAGAATGTTGGATTATCGTCGGCTTTATTTTCCGTAGATCGATCAACAGACAAAGATTGGTGGCGCATTCCACGGCTATGGAGAGCATCCAGGCTGAGAGCGAACCCATAGACGAGGAAGAAGATGTTCCGTACGTATTATTATCTATAATATTATTTCTCTACAAGTTTTCCGTAATCAGCGAATAGAACCGTCGTCCGTGTCAAATGCAATTGAACGTAGTTATGAAGAAAGCAGCCAGCCATAGAAAAGTGAAACTGAGATAATAGCAATTTTGTGAACAGAGTGAATAATCAAATCTACTCAACAGTTGAGATGATTTTTACTTTGACAAATGGTAAATAATAAAAACACTTGTTTTTTTTTCATAATATAAAATGAATTGAATTATTGGTCTGGTCTGGGTGACCGCACAACCTAAAATGCGCATTTTGCAGAAAACAGCCAACCCTAATACAGTATTGTTCGAACTAATGTTAACACACGGGATAATTTGAAAAAAGCAACATTTATTAATTACTATCTGAACTCGGCCACGCTTCGCTGTGGCTTTGTCTGATATTCATTATTAGGGGAGTAATCCATCGATTACTTTCGATTACTTCAGATTTGCGGCCACAAACATATGAAACCTAAATTTATATATATATATATACACAGGGTGTTCTTTAAACCCTGTCACATCCGGAACCACGATGATCAGTGTGAGCAAGAAGACATATTGGCACATTAAAATATTTTTTTAGAACAAATAAAATTTAAAAAAATAAAATATCAAAAAAAGCAAATGGTTGCTTACTTCTGCACGGGTGAAACGAGGAGGGGGAAGGGGGGAGTCTGACACTGCGACGCGCTTCCCTCACTTCTCCCTTGCAGAAGTAAGCAACCATTTGTTTTTTTAATATTTTAGTTTAAAAAAATTTCTACGTTCTAAATATTTTTTTAAATATGCTAATATGTCTTCTTGCCCATACTGATCATCGTGGTTTCGGATGTGACAGGGTTTAAAGAACACCCTGTATATGTAGATTGTAGGGAAAGTACAGTTCTGTAACTTTTTTTTTTTACATAAAAAAGAAATATTTTCGTTCTTATAATTTACCCAAACATTTAAATTTTGGTCGCCATTTTCAACGAGTTGTAAATAACTCACTATGAGAAAATGACAATCAAGTTGGGGTAGAGAGGGGTTTGAACCTCGGACCTATGATCCGTGAGTCCGCAACACTTGCCAAGGGACCACAACCCAATTCAAAATTGGCTAAAATTGATAAAATGGCAGCACCATCTAGAACTGTCATTCGGTACTTGTTAACAATGACAAATTATGAGTCAATTAAAAACGCATAGAAATATTATTATTATTGGTTTCAGTCAGGCAGCCTTTGCTGATGCGCCTATATCTCGTGTACGGCTTTTTGTCCAAGTTCTTATTTCTTCAAAAAAGCATTCTAACAGTTTTTGAACTGGTCGACTGAAATGGAATGGACAACTAGGCTCGGCAATTTATTCCAGTCTTAAACTACCCTGCTGGAAAGGAAGTTTATCTTGGGATTGAGGTGGAATCGGAGACGATAGAGAAACATTCTTCTGCTAAAATGCAATGTTCTGTAAAAAAATTGAGTCGATCCATCGATTACTTTCCGAGATTCGAGATCCGGCCACAAACATACGAAACCTCAATTTTTATATACAGAATGTTCTTTTCAAACCCTGTCACATCCGAAACCACGATGATCCGTATGACCAAAGAAGACATATTGGCACATGAAAATAAATTTTCAGAACGAATAAAATTTACAAAAATAAAATATTTAAAAAAACAAATGCTTGCTTAATGATCACTGATCAAATCGATTTTATCAGTTTTTTCATGAAAACTTGAAACCCTGTTTCCGAAAATTTGTATAATAACACAAAAACAAGCCTATTATAGTGTGTCTAAGACAATTATTCACTAAAAAATAAGACATTTATACTTTTTTTCTTATCCAATTAATTATTTTTTTATTCGATCAATTTACATTGATCAATTTGTCCCTCTCTAACGTTTTTGGAAAATAATGTAACCTTGTAAGAACGTTGTTAATAATTAGTTTATTATATAAATAAAACACGAGTGATACTTTAATCCACAAATTTGGAATATCCAGTGACCGGTTTCATCGCTTTCGCGATATCTTCGAGACTAGTCCAGTCTCCAAATTTGTGGATTAAAGTGTCACTTGTGTTTTATTTATATAATAAATTACAATGAACTTCCATCAAGAATTTTCACTTACAAACTTAAATGTTTGTTAATAATTAGGTTTATTTAAAAAAAAATGGTTTTAAAGCTGATTTTATACATTTATGTTGATTTATATGTCAAGCATTGTATTAAAAAAATAAATTAACATGCCAGATATGAATGATTTTTCGTGTGTCAATCTAAATCACTCCTTAGACGTTACTACAAAGTTATGTCGTCACTTTTGCTGATAACTGTCATTCTAATCAAGCTCTGTTTTAAGGACTATAGTGGATCATAGGTCCAAGGCTTGAACCCCAACTTGATTCTCGTTTTCTAATAGTGAGTTATTATCAACTCGTTGAAAACGGCCTTAAAATTTAAATATTTGGATAAAACATAAAAACCCAAAGTTTTTCCCTTTAAAAATGTATACAATGTGATATTTGTCACCCTAATGCTCTCTCTTAAATCGGTGTCAAATAACAAAGCGGTTAAACGTGGCTAGCAAATTGCAAAATGCCAAGTGTTGACAATGCGGCTTATTGTGGATCAGCCATTTTACAATACGGCGCCACTTTGTAATTTAGTTAGCCAATATGTATTTTGGCTTAAATACATCCGGTCACAACACCCATACTGGCCTTCGTTCCTTTCACACAGGTTTTTTTTTGTTGCTCATTTTAGTCCGGGAGGAATTCCTGCCCGCAACGGAAAAGGGGAGAGGCTACTCCTCTTTGTCGGAGTCATAGACATCTTGCAATCCTACCGCTTTAGGAAGAAACTGGAACACACTTGGAAGTCCATGATACACGACGGGGTAAGTTAAAGATCCAACTTTTCTACCTTTCTCCGTTACTTTTCTAAATTTTGCACTCGTTGAATTTTTCAGATGCAGCGTAACATCACAAGTGCGGTTTCATTTTTTATTTACTATATAAAATATTTTATATACAAAACTAATTTAATTTAATTGAGGAGGACTGTACAGTGTTTTCACATGTCATTCAAATAATCAGATGATGCCGTGCTTCTCGCTAACAAAGAGGAACTGCAATTCTTGGTAACAAAAGTCTACAATGCATGCAAGGGAAGCGATTTAAAAATATAAAAAAATATTTTTTGATTTTTATTATTTTTTTATTATTTTAATTTTTAATTTTAATATAATTTTTTTAAATTTTCTTTTGCACCACAACAGGCCAGGAGGCCCAATGACTTTGGTGAATTACATCACAGAACACCCAGGCTTGAGAAAAATCACATTTTTAATTTTTGTGTTCTCACCGGGAATCGAACCCGGAACCTTCGGTGCGTGAGTCAAGTGTCTTGACCACTACACCACGGATTTGCTGATGAATGTCGACAAATAGAATGTGATAGTTTTTGAAATAAATGAAAGTGTGACTAAATGTGAAATCACTGAATGGGGTTATACTAAAACAGGTAGAAGAATTTGTGTATCTAGGAAGTATGTTTACTAGGGGTGGAATGACTGAAAGATATTGAAAGGAGGGTAAGTGTCGGGAACATAGTGAACGGTGAATCAACCTTGGCAAATAAATGTTTGTCGCAAGAGGCAAAATTAGCAGTTCACAATGGAGTCCTGGTCCCGACTCTGTTGTAGGGAATCGAAGTATGGACTTGGAAAAACAGGGATGAATGCTGTCGAAATGCACTCTCTCAGGCGAATGTGCGGTAAAACTATGTACGATAGATGCACAAATGTCAAGATCCGTACATTATGTAAGGCTCGGATGAGCATTATCGACAAAATCAATAAAAGAGCTCGGCGTTATTTGGACATGTAGAGCGAATGGACAGCGAAAGAACGGCTAAAAGTATCTGCGATGCGAATGTTGATGGATGGAGAAAACGAGGAAGATCGAGAAAGACATGGCACGATCAAGTCCACCAAATAATCTTTTACAAAATATTTTCTTTTATCTCTCTTATTTTACACAAAAATATTATAACTGTCTATTAAACATTTTTTGTGTACACACGAACAGGCCATGCCTTTGTGGGATTTTGACTATTTTTACTATTAACATGTATTTCATTGCTATGTTATTATCCTTTATTTTTGAATACACTGTTCTACCTCTTATGTATGTTGTAAAAAAAAACAAAAAAAAAAAAAACTTTTTTTTTTATTTTTATTATTTATTTATTTAGTTCTATGTATTTACATAGTCTAATATATATTTTCAACACAATATTTACATCTATACTTATTCTAACATTATTTATCACTATTATACACTTAGTATCCTAATTTATAATATTAACTGTTTCATATGTACATTTTCATTAATTATATTCACTATTTACACTATTTACTACCTAATATTTTTCACATATATACTTTTTACATTTAATTTTAAATATATTTACATTAATTTAATTTTTTATGCTTTCTGGCATTTCTTCAAATAGTTTTATTCCCTTGTACATGCGGCAGTTCTGGGACATTGCTTTTGATTTATTTTCCAGTCTTATATTTTTAGATCCTCTTGTTGCATAGTTTCTATGAAAGAACTCATTATTTTTTAGTTTATTTTGAAAATATCTCGGAACTATTCCTTTAATAATTTTGTTTATTTCATTGGCAACATTGAATTTGATTCTTTGATCAATTGTCGTGATATCTAGAAGTTGAATCATTTTCTTAACATTTGTTCGTCTCCCACATCTTAATATTATCCTCATCGCTTTGTTTTGTATTATTCTTTTTAGAATCTTTTTAGATCTCCTTCATTACTTAAATATAAAATACTGGAGCAGTAATCAATGTGGGGAACGATAATACTTTTAAATATCAGCAGAGAGGTTTTAATGTCTAATTTATTCCTTATCCTTCCTAACAGGGATACCTTCTTTGCAATTTTCTTACTCGTATAGTCTGCATTTTTTGAAAAAGATAATTTAGAGTCAATCCAAACTCCTAGATATTTTATGCTTTCAACATTCTCAAGAACTTTAAGATGGACATGTCAAAAGTCGGAATAATCGGCGCGCGTGCATGAGAAGATGTATGAATGTACCTAGAGGAAGCGAGATCTGTATGCAAAAATAGAGCGATGTGGCGTTCTATTGTCTCTGCCTACCCTTACGGTGAAACGACGTGACGTTGTTTTCATTCAAATATTTTTTTAAAAAATTTTTCTATCCTAATTTTATTCAGCCAGATTTCGATGAAAATGATATAGGAAAACGGTTTTAACTTTTGAATTTTATATGTTTCTAGGATACAGTATCGGTGCATCGTCCCAGTTTCTATGCCCAGAGATTTCAGGATTTTATGGCTAAGAAAGTATTCATGAAAATTCCTTCGCGTGAGTTCCACTTTCCATTAATCATTCCACTTTTGGTACATCTAATATGAATTAGCTGTGTACCAAAGAGAGAATCAACTTTTAATTCATATTTATGCCATTTATCTAACAACAAAAAAAAACAGTTCTTCAAATTTTAACAAAATATTTTTTCACTTAAGTATGTGATATTTTTCAATTTGAACAGCTGTTTCGCTTCTAATTTAATAATGTAGTCTTATTAATTTTATTGGTATTTTTAAATAATAACATTCCTCTGTAAGGGTTTTATATTGGTTAATATTAACAATTTGTTTTTAATGTGTGTTTTAACTGCATAATCCCTAACTAATATTATTTGTGGTTGATCTCACATATTAAGTGCTGGAAATAATCCCAGAGTTGTGCCATGACAATACTTCTCTTAATGATAGAACATCCAGGGTTCTACGAGCCGGACTTTGCGACCCACTGGTAGGGCGCACGGGATTTCTAGACCCGAGCAGAATACATATATAGCGCGTGTCTTTTTCGCTTAGCGAGTTTTAAAATCATCGGTGTAGCCGAAAGGCCGAGCATAAGACGTGGCATCCACGTACAGGCAAAAAATACGTTTTTTTCATTGACAAAATGGCGAAAACATGTAGAGTCATGCACTCATTCAGTCATGTAAATCGTACCGTTAAGGCTGTTGTCTGGTAAAACGCACGCAAAATGTGGAAATCAAACGATTTTGCCATTTTAAAGCGAATGTTTTTTTTTTAATTGCCCAATAATAAAAAAATAAAAAACATAAATTAGATAAAAACAATAAATGCCCTTATCGGTACCAATAAGGGCAGGGATGAAGGTCATAAAAACGTAAATAAGACATAGTTATAAATTGAATATTACAACCAGAATTATCTTCTTTTTAAAAAAAAGATAATACAATTCTATAAAAAAAGGTTTCAACTAGAATTTTAGAATTTTAATGAATATATATTTTTTTAAGTATTACCGAAGGCTTTACGTTGAAATAAAGGAGAATTTCACAAAGATGTATGTGATTTAAAATACTTGTATTTCTTTTAAAAAACAAAAAAATTAAATTTTGCTTCGGACACTTTCATGTTTAATTTATTATCTTCAAATTATTACAACAAATTTAAGTTCAATACTTAGTCTTTATCAAGATCCCAGATACCTAAGTTCAGTCTAAATTTGAAATGGCTTTATCTGCCGGTCTAAAAGTAATTATATTTTATTACAACATTTGAGTTTGTCCAAATGTTCGTAGACAAAAGACTGGATTTCACCCCCTCGGGAGTCATTAAGATCAACAAATTACAACAGGGATGGAGAATACCTTCAATAAAAGAGTATGGAAGTCTGGGCACTTACAGGGCTCATGACCTGTCATTGGCTGGTTTAAGTGGCCACTTCACACACTGTGTAACATTCACCATTTTGCCTATGTTTGAACATCCATATTTCTTCAATTCTTCCATTTGTTGATTTTAGTCAGCCAATGACAGGTCGTAAGCCCTGTAAGTGCCTAGACTTCCATATTCTCTTATTCAAGGTATTCTCCATCCCTGTTGAATAATTTGTTAATTATATTTTAGTATAAAAAAACCTCAAAAAATTGTTGTTTTTATCTTATTTATGTTTTTTTTTTATTGCGTAATAAAAAAAAACATTCGTTTTAAAATGGCGAAAGCGCACGATTTCCTCATTTTGCGTGCGTTTTACCAGATTACAGCCTTTAATGAGTCCTGCTGGAAGGACCAGTTTCCCCTGTGCTGTCCTTCCAGAAGCGCCTTCGAGCAGGAAACGTCGTTGGATGTTCTATCATTAACAAATTAACACTATTTTGGGTTTGATTGATTGTAACAAATTATATTTTATTACAATGTTAAAACAGTTTCCAATTTCCATATTTATAGGTTGTAACAACTGCCTCTTGGACATTTACATGTTACATTTGAGTAACTACTGACACATTTAACTAATACGAGGTATATCCAGAAAGTTCCATTTTAATTTCTTGGCATCACAGCACTGCGATAGCAGTTTGGTGCATGCGTGGTACTTACCCTGAGCTGTCGAAAGGGAATTGACGCCATTATGAGTTAGCTGACCGTCGTGTGTGCTTCGTGGTGCTTGTTTGAAATGCCAAATAAAATAAAAAATCCCGCCGCTTGTGAGATAAGGTCTGTAATTCGTCTCCTAATGGGAAGAACATTAAACCAGTCCACATTTATCGACAGATTGCGTATGGAGAATATGTGGTAAATTGGTGAAACCTTTGAGTAATTATTCGCCACTAAAGAGTCGCCCATACGGACAAAAAACATTCTATGAATATCAATCACGAAGTTAGCTACGGTTTACAGCGATACGACGGGCCGTAGGTACTCAGCTCGAGCATTGCAAGCGCAAATTTGATAAAAAATTTGGAATGCTTTTGTGCTATGCAATACAGTGAAAGGGCTTCTGTTTAAGGGAATGATTAGTCCGTGGGTGAGACAGTTCAAGATCGTCGTAATAACGTGCACGGCGACGAACAAAGTGGGCGTCCCCTTTTATGAAGAGGGAACACGTAAGCTAGTGCTGCGCTATGTATGACAAGTGCCTACAAAATGGTGGGAGTGTAGAAAAATAGTTTATGTTTTTAATTATAATACACCAGAAGGCGCGTAGAACCAAGTTTGCAAACATCGCACTGTGTTTGTGTCCAAAAGTTTCCCAATCACCTTCTCCTGCGCGACATCCCGCCTGCGCGCATGCGTGAAGTGGCCGCGTAATGTTGCCAGACCGCAAACAATTACTATCATAACACAAATATAAGTTAATCTTGTGTTTAGTTATGTCATGTTTTACCACAAAAAATATTTTGCCGACTGGACCATAAAAAAAAAACAGGGACGTTTAATAATATACTAAGGCTTAATAATAGAAAGCCGGGTAAAAAATTCAACTACCCTGACAGTACTAACAAAATGTCCACCTTGTTTTATTGAACAATCTGACAGGCGGTAAAATAATCGAATTCTTAAATAATATCATTTGTGAATTCGCTACTTACGCATGAAATGTGATCCCATCCTATTCCCATTTGATCCCAGTATTTTGACACATAAAAACGACACAACACGGCGTAATTGAATTTAGATCGGCAGTTGCGTACTTAGCGACGTCTACAGAGTAACTAAAGTCCAAAATGTGAAACTACTTATTTATGAGTAGTTTAGTCTACTTCAGTTTGATGCGGTTTCTAGACTATTATAATACTATGAGTTTAAGGTTTTAAGTTTTAGTTTTTCTTAATATAATATGGATGCAAAGAATTAAGAATAGTCCAGAAGGAGCGTAGAATCATATTTGAATACATCGGACTGTGTTTAATAATTCCCCCACTATGCCTCACTTTTGCCGCGCGCATTCGTGAAGTCGCCGGGTAATGTTGCTTGATGGGAAAAAAAAAAATATAACACAAATGTAAGGTAAAAAAAAGTAATCTGTTAATTTCTCTAAAATTTTATTGTGCACGCGGAAACATTGATTGACATAACAGAGTAGATAAGTAAAGGGTCATTTAATTAGAGTAATTGAATTAATGAACTTTGAACTTAAAATATAAAACAAATTTTATTTGACATAAAACGGATATTTTAATATCATGTTAAATAACATTTGATGTTTTAAAGATAATGTCATTCAAATGTCCCCCACGGCGTTGTTTAATCCGAGGTCTAATTTTCATTAGTTCTTTTATTAGATGAGCAAAGTAGGGTTAAAAAAAATTCTACCCTGGCAACACTAACGAAATTTCCATTTTGTTTCTTCGACAATCTGACCGATGGAAAAATAATTAAATTTTTAAGTAATGCATTTGTTATGTACACATTCATTTGCAAATTACAGATGAAATGTGATTGCATCCTGTTTCTTTAAGATCCTGGCAGTATTTCTAAACTTTAAAAAGGCGCAACACGGCGTAGTTGAATTCAAATCAGGAGTTGCGTACTGAGCGACGTCTGCAATGAAACTAATTGGTCAAAACGTAAACCTACTAATTTATGAGTAGTTGAGTCGCCTTCTGTTTGATGTGCGTTTGCGGTTTCCAGACTATTCTTAATTCTATGTATGGATGCTTTTTTCTTTAGCCTGTCACACTGAACTTGCTTTCTGGATACACCTTGTATTACGTATGGAATATGTGACGCATATTTTGTTTATCATGTTTGGTTTTATATGTAACAAGTTGCAAATACTGGTTGTAAAATTTGAGGTCTGTCATAACAAAAATATAACTCTACATTTTTTTAAAATTTTTGATAAACGAAAGAAATTATCAGAAATCTGACTCACTTTTTATTTTTTTATTTTGTAAGTTGCCTCGAAATTTTAAAAGATAATATTAAAATAATTGCATAGCGGGAAATTAAATTTCAATTTTTCTATTTTAATTGCATTGTCATTAGGGTTGATAAAAAAACGGAGACTGTTTTATATTTCAAAACAGTTACTTGAAACGGTTTCACCCTTACAAAAATTAAGAAAAAAATGCGTATTGTGCATTGTTTTTCGTCATTTACAGTTAATAAATTTTTGTCTCTTTACAATAAAAAAATAAAACCAGCGCCATGCAAAATTAATAGTGTTTTAAAAACAAACTATTAAAATACTGCTATTTGCTGTGCGATAATCGGCAATTAAAAAACAAGTAACCAATGACTCACATCTTATTAAACGGTTTTTATAACAGTTGTTTTTGCGAAACTGTTTATTAAAACATTAATAAAAAAAAAACGTTTTAAACAGCTTTTTTTAACAAAATTCATATAATGGACATAAATCTCAACTTTAATTATTGTCGTCCTCATGGTGTAATGGTCAGCGCGTTTGCCTATCATGCAAGAGGTCTCGGGTTCGATTCCCGACATGGTTGATACGAAATATTTATTTAAAAGGGTGGTTTTACACTAGAATATTTCATAGTCCCTGGACTGGTACCTGAAGCCTAAGACTGATCGTCTTGCCTTCATGTAACAAAAATGATCAAGATACGCTGCGATTGGTGTACCAATGCAGTGCCCTATGCACCATTAGGTGCGGAAAGGGAATGACGATGATGATGAATTATTGTCATAATAAAGTAAATTATATCATTTCGTGGATTTATTTACCCAAAATGTATATTAAATAGTACAGGTATTTTCTCAAAAATTTCAAGCAGTTTTTTATTTATTTTATTTTTATTCATTTATTTAATTTTACAATACGCCCAAGGGGCATTTACAAAAAATATACAGGTAAGTACAAACATAGTAAGTTATAATTTTTAAAATAAACAACGCTTTTTTGTGTACATGTTGAAACAATAAAAAGCACACCCGCTGTGCAAAATAAAAAGTGAAACAACACAGTTAATTTTTTTTTTCATTAAAAAAAATAGAGATTACTATTTTTTTTATGATAGACCTCAACTACACACTATGATTTAATATCGTGGGTATATTGGCAAAAAACGTTAACTCGAAAATATGTTTATTTGATTTAATGATGCAGTTTTGTAATGTTTTTAACGCTCTACAAACTAGCAAAATACACTTAGTCGTATTAAATTTAATATATCTGTAGTTTTAAAAATAAATTTAAGGTTAAGTCGTATACTGGGTATTTTCTTCAGGCTAAAAGCTTTAAATAACTTAATATTTACTTGATGTAAAATTAAGAAACAGAAAAATTAAAAACATGTTCTTAAATGAGCACTAAACATCTTACTATATTTAACCCTCCCTGATGATGTGCAGCTAGTAAACATTGCGTCCAATAACTATAATATCTTTATAAATATAATAAATATTGGGTTTAGATTTTCAGTATTCCTCCATTACACATTTACGTATCGTGTGAAATAATTTGTTATTAAATAATAAGTACTTTTTAGGCACAAAAAAAGCATTTTATCGGAAATCGGGGATAAATTGCAAATATCATCAAAAGTATACTTTAAGTCAGTCACGTAGTCCAGTACTATATAGCTACTCAGTAGCTCTCGGGAAGTTGGCGCGGGTACACGTTTCAGTGGCCACTTCACACACTGTGTAACATTCACCATTCTGCCCATGTTTGAACATCCACATTTCCTCAACTCTTCCATCTGTTGACTTGTGTGAAGTAAACGAGCTGAAAAGTGGCCGCTTAAACCAGCCAATGACAGGTCATAAGCCCTGTAAATGCCTAGACTTCCATGTTCCCTTCTCAAAAACTTTTTCCCTCTCTGTTGAAATAAATTTAAATACGAACAACTCCCTAGGGAGGAAATCCAGCCAGTCTGCAAGCATTTGGACATAATCAAACATTGTTAAATTATAGTTAATTAATGTTTCATTTTTCCCTTTTTAAATCTCTTATTTTTTTAATGTGTAGTGACTACACAGCACCGTAACGCGCGGGTGTTTTTAGGACAGTAAGGGAAAGGTTAAATAAAATACAAAAGTAAAATTGGAACGAAACTTAAATGCTTGATTTCTCAAAACAGGGATTTGAGAGTTAGAGCTTTTTGCCAGTATACCCACGATATGTTTTATCTACGATTTACAATAATTATTATTGATAAACAATTTTGTGTTGTCACCAGATAGGCCCATGTCAAAAAATAAAAAATGCAATATTTCCTTTAAAACACAATTTTCACATTATACTTTCATCAAATCTAGTATGTAATAATATTTTGTACTATGTTATTCGGAATGATGGACTCAAATTCGTAAGTTTGCATTTTAAACTGTGATCCTGTGACGAACGCAAAGCTGATGACCATAAATAATAAATTGTTTAAATGGATTAATTCTCCTCTAGGAAAAGGGTATTTTCACAAATCGTGAAAAGGGTTAAAAATATATTTAATATTCAGAGCAGATTTTTACGAATCTAATGATATAACTATCAATGTATAGAAACCAAGTTTTCATTTATAATAGGAAAATATCACATAATACGAATACCGGTAAAAATATATGAAATGGATTTTGAATCATTAATTGCATTTTCAAAATTAATATGGATATTTTGCAGAAATGTTTTCATATATAACTTTTAAAAAAAGAAAAAAATGTTGCGAGAAAAACGCGACATGTTTGGCATTAATAACGAGGAAGTTTAGTGTTTAAAAAAATGCATTTGTTAACAGACTATTAAACTAAGCCAGAATTTAAAAAAAAATAAATTGTATCGTATTATCGGCGCTATGATTTTTTGAAGTTTTGTATTTCTGAAAAAACTCCGCGTGTGACGTCAGAGGTTCTTCTCTGTCAGTTATCTCGATTGGATATCGTTCACAGCTCTCATATCATTGGTTGGTTGGTTCATATAAACCGGTGACGTCGTTCAAAGTAGTGCATTTTTATGATTTTTTTCGTACATTTTCAAGAATCTGCCGTACAATTTAATGCTCCAATTTTTATCGCGCGCAATAAAACATTTTTGTACCCTATTTCCCATAGGGCTTAAGTTCCTCATTGTGATGTCAAGATTCGTGACGATGTTCTAAAAAAATAAAATGGTTTGGAACAAAGTCGAAAATTAACATGAATTGTGACGTAGTAGGGGCGTGGCGTTTTTGCGGGAATTCAAAATCACAAATTTAAAAATATTTTTTATGCCATCAATAAATAGTTTTTTTTTATTACTCGACAGTATTTCATACACCCTTCTTACTTCAAAAATGTTTTAAAAAGTGGTATTTCCCTATTTTCGGCTTAAAAATTAGACTGCAGTACATACAAAACGGGTCGGAGTGGCGTGACATCACTTTGACGTCACACGTCATGCCCGCCGAGTGCACATCTAACAAATGTTTCGTACAAGCATGGCGCAATAATGTAATACATTCCATTTGTCCCTTCGACCGTCTCGTTTTCGGTCAATTCAAAATATGCGTATTTTAAACCACTGTGGAAAATTTATCTGATGGAAAAAATAATACCATAACCGCGTAATTTTTGCTTGTTTAAAATAATCGTGAAAATACCCCGTTGCTTTGGAGACCAATCTTATACAGCATATCGCCCAGGAAATATGACCGCAAGAAATTGAGTCCATAATTTCATACAACTCTCTATTTTTAATGAGTGACGTTGAAAATTTTTCCCTTATAACTTTTTAGTTCGTAAAATGTTGGTATCTTCTTAAAATGTATATACTCCCTTCTGTATTAAGCTAGGGTTTCCTAGGACAGCGGTGCCCGTATTTTAACGGCCGTAGTGAACGGTGATGCAGTGGACAGCCGTCGTAACGGTGACTAGAGTGTGGTTTCCTAGGAAAACGGTGTTATCAACACCATTTAACACCGTTTCCCTAGGAAACCACTCTCTAGTCGACGTTACGACGGCTGTCCACTACATCACCGTTCACTACGGCCGTTAAAATACGGGCACCGCTGTCCTAGGAAACCCTAGCTTTACTGTTTTTTAATTATTTCATATGAATCTACTGCCGAAAATTTTAGTATATATCGTGTGATGTATTGAATTTATTTCATTAATGTTTATAAATGCAAAGAAAAAATAACCATCCATTTCTCGTATATGCATTTGGTACAGTTTTAAAGTGTTATTATTTACAAAGCGCCATTTTTGTTGGAATTACTTTGAGGGCGATGTAAAATAAAGCAGCCCGTATGAAGTTAATTTACCACATCAGGGCTGGTATTCCGAACGCGTTTACAGCGCGCTATAATTTCGTTTGGAATACCAGCCCAGGGGGCAATTGCAATAGGAATATACAAAAACCGTACCTGGCCCTCAATTACGAACGCTATCGTCATCTGCATATATCGAGACGGTATGCTTAACTTCTGTACTATATGTATCTTGCCTCGGTATGTTCCACCTACTTGCCGTATCGACGTCATATGATCGAAACAAACCAATGAATGACCGCACAAATTATTCCGCGTTCCTTACTTCATTAAAATTCAAAATAGTTCTCATTTATATCTTAAATAGGCTTCTGTGATAGAAAGTGCCCACTTTAAAGCGATAATAAACTCCAATAAATTTCAATTCAAGCAAGAAAACCTCGCTTGAATATGATTTTTATATCGCGCGACTCTCGATACGTTCTCTCAGAAAGATGGCAAAGAAGATGGAAAAAAATAAGTTAATTATTTTTTTACAGTGGTAACTTTCTAACGCCTAGATACTCTTATATGTTAATAGTACAGAACCTAGCGACATTATTTTCGCATCTAGGCGTTCGTTTTATTAAACTGACAGTTATGTCGGAATTTGATTTGACTTATTTTGAAAAGGATTTTAAGAAAAAAGTGCCAACCTCAAAACGATTAAAATTTTTAATAAATCGTTATAAACGGAAAAATTGCTCGGTGCAACAAAATTTTTGTCACTTTTAATGCGTAGATAAACGTATCGAGGGGTTCTAGACCCGTCGGTATAAACCGATGTACTTACATCAAAACTTGAAGGTATCGGTAGTATATATTTGCAGTCGGTCGGGAGACTTTTATCTTCAATTATGACGTCATACTGAAGCTATGTCATTTTAGAGCGTAGATATGTGTACCGTGACGTACGCTTCCCCTTATTTCATATCGATGCACCTACCCAAAACTTGAAGACCACACTGTCGTTAAAAGTAGTTATCACGCGCCATTGTTCTTGGACTTTGCAACAATGGTGATTGGACTCATAAAGGTAATAAACCAAAATCAGTGATCGAACATCCCATTTTCAAGACAAACAAAAACGATTTCCGAGCCTTGTACATGACACGTAAGGCTACTAAATACAGGGGTCCAAATATATTTAAAAACAAAAAAAAACCCTCTAGTATTATTTGTACAAGTTATCAACCCATTCAATGCATACATAATTTTTTTCAAATGTATATTACTGAAGATATCGGCAGTAGATTTGTATATTGTGTATTCTCCTTTGTCCCCGATTTTGATGAATTTTCTTATATGTGAAATTATTATAGTCGACCTTCCGGAAATAAAGGGAAATCATAGGAAGTTCCGCACTCTTGTGACGAGCTACATAGGTAAAAAAACATTGGTTATGTGCACGTCGCCATTTTGTTTTTAATTTTCATTTGGACGTCTTTTTTTTATTTGATTTTGAAAAAGTTTTTAATTTGTTTCTGGTTTGATTTAAAAAACAATCGAATGACGGTTCGCACCAAGTTGCGTCATTCTTCTGTGTCTTGGTTTTGGTTTTGGAATGAGTGTTCTTTTGTTTTTTTTCAAAAGTGAAATTCGCGAAGTTCATTTGTTTCCGATTTGATTTGAAAATGGAATAACATTGCACTTTGAATAATTTGCTACATCTACACCTGTTAACGACGCAATTGCAATTTTAAATAACAAAACTGACATTTTGAGATAAATTCTAACATTCTCATCAACGCTCCCCTTCCTGCACTCGGCGGTGCATAGAGCACTGCTTAGATGCTGCGCATTTCGACCAATTACACGGTGTGTAATATGATCACTCGAATGAGCCAATGACAGGTTAAAAGACCTGAAGTGCCCGTATTTTCATAATACCTTTACGAAAAAATATTAGGTTTTAAAAAAAATATTTCTTTAAAAAATCTCATATAATAGAAATATGGACCCTCAAACTAAGGCAGAATGATGAGTGTCTCGCTGCGTATGTAAATAATCAGTTAAACCAGCCAATGACAGGTTATGAACCTTGCACATTAGGGTGGGTCGATATTTTTTTTCCGAATTCCGAAATGAAAGGAGTCTAAAAAGTTGCCTTTTGGATTACTCGGAATGCAAAAAATATATTTAAAAAATATTTGATACTACTTTTGACCCTCAACCAAAGCTTGAAGTTTTCGAAAAAGTAATTTTTTTCGTACTTAAATAAGAAAATCTGCCAATTAAATTTTATAATGTGCATTGAACCTTATAAAATAAGCATCCAAGGGCGTGAGTTGCACTTTGTTTTGTAATAAATGGGTAGCATTGTTTTAATGAGCCATTGTTTTCGTCAATATTAGCCAGGCGCTCAACGGAATCAGTTCCGGGGAGTGTAAACTTTTTGCATTTCGGTAGTTTTAAAATGTGTTAGAATTTGTAATGTGATTAAATTATATCTTTACTAACAAAAAATGATTTTATCAATACTGATAATTAACAAAATATTCAGACAGTTATAAACTTCGAACCTCGGTTGAGGGTCAAATGGGGGCTGAGGGTCAAGAGGGTCAAAGTATGGAATATTTTTTAAAATATTTTTTATGTTCGATGTTATCCAAAATACAATTTTTTAGACCCCTTTCACTTTGGTGTTTAAAAATATATAAAAAACTTCATATGTCATCAACTTCTACTGTACATGCCTAGGCTCACTTACATATTCCCTTTTCAAAAACATTTTTCATCTTTGATGAAACATTAAAAAAGTTTAAATAAATTTTAGTTTTTTTTTTAAATTAATTTTTCGTCATAATCATTCTCGTTTCTTGCACCGAGTGGTGCATAGAGCACAGCATTTGTAAACAGAATGCAGCGCATTTCGATCATCTTTTGCACGTAGGTAAAGTGATCAGTCCTACGCTTTAAGTGCCAGTCCTGTTACAGTGAAATATTGCATTTAAACAACCTTTCAAATCAATATTTCACGTCCGCCCTGCCAGGAATCGATCCTAGGACCTCGAGAATGACGATGTGGACGAACGCGTCAACCACTACACAACGAGGCGGATTTATCTCCACTCGATTTCCTTATTAAGGACTTTGACCCGAGAGCAGCCATCAAGTGTAAAACATCCGTTCAGGATTGTGGTGCTATTTCACACACGTAACTGTATTCAATTATTTTTTAGGATTCTGATAATAGTTCACAGAAACAAACCAAAATCAACCTCAAGACATTTTTGCTTTTAAATAATTTTATTGTTATTTTGATGGCGTTTTTAATAATTATAATTTTTTTAATGGAACTTAATTTTTTTCTTAATTTGCTTAAAACATAAAATTATTATTTGTGTTTGGAAGATTTTCCTTTATTTTTGTTTTTAAATTATTGTATGTAGTGTTTTTTTAAAGTGTAGTACTTTTTTGAAAAACACTTTTTTGTATTATGTAACACTTTGAAAATTATTATTTATTATACAGCAAAAATAAATATCACACTTGCACATTCAACATTCTGACGACAATAATATAGAGTTTAGCAAAACTCCTTAAAATTAATAATTTTGTAAATAATATATCTTTTATTACAACGGGATAAATTTTTAATGTTACTAATTAGACAAACAAATGTTTTGTAAAAAAAAACGTGATTCCTAGCATACGATGATTTTGCGGTTGTACATATGAAATTTATTGCACGACACATTTACATAAACTATATAAAAATCTTTTGTGCTGACATTCACATTAACCATGTAAAAATATTTTGTGCTAACATTCACATAAATAATATTTTGTGCTGACACTCACATAAATTATAAAAAATATTTTGTGACAATGTTCACATAGTAAAAATCTTTGGCGCCGACATTTAAATAAACAGTATTAACGTAGATATTTTGTGTTGACATTTCCATAAATTATAAAAATATTTTTATTAATATTTGCTTAAACTGTACATAGATCTTTTGTGCTGACATTTAATTTAACTATTGAAATATTTTGTGCCAACGGTCATGTAAATAATAAAAGTGTTTTGTGCTGATATGCACTTTAACTATATAAAAATAATTTGTGCTGAAATTCACATAAATAATAAAAATGTTTTTTGCTGACATTCACATAGATTATAAAAAATCTTTTGTGCCGATGTTTACATAATAAAAATCTTTGGTGCTGACATTCACATAAACTGTATTAACGTAGATCTTTTGTGTTGACATTTCTAAAAATTAAAAAAATATTTTTGCTGATATTTGCTTAAACTGTATACAGATCTTTTGTGCTGACATTTAATTTAACTATTAAAATATTTTGTGCCAACGGTCACGTAATAATAAATAATAAGAGTGTTTTGTGCTGACATGCATTTTAACTATATAAAAATATTTTGTGATGACATTCAATTTAACTATAAAAACATATTGTGCCAACGGTCGCGTAAATAGTAAAAATATTTTGTCTTGACATTAATTTTAACTATATAAATATATTTTGAGGTGACACTCAATTTAACTATAAAAAAAATTGTGCCAACGGTCACGTAAATAATAAAAATATTTTGTGCTGACATTCACTTTAACTAAATAAATATATCTTTTTCTGCATTTTGTAACGTTTCTTTTTTTCATTAATGAATCTAGGTTTTTTTTGGCATGCATTTGAGTTTATAAAAATAAACTCGTATTTTTAAAACTAGCGTAGTTTTTACTCAATGTAATAGTGAATATTCTAAATATCGTTATCAATGTAAGTATACTCTTAAATATTTGATATGTCTAAATTATTGTGTATTTTTGTAAAATATTGACGGATGACGCATCGAAAAATTTCATTGTAATATTATGGATGTTTTAAAATATTTTGTGTCCAAACGGTTTGTTTAAATGTATGTTTATTTTTATCACGTCGCGGTTATGGCGGCCATACCCATCAAAATCGTCTCTCCTTTCGTCGTCCATCTTTCAAAAAGGCGTATCTAGTTTTTTTTGTCTAAATTGAGTTATGAATATTTAAATAAAAATTAAGTTATCTTTATGGAATAAATGGGCAAAATACAGTAAGATTATTATTTAAATTATTTTTGAAGGCGTAACTTTTCCAAGCAATTTCTTAAAAAGTCGTCTAAAAAATCAACAAATTCGAGATACGCCTTTTTGCGAGATGGACGACGATTTAGGAAATGACAGCTATAGCTGTTATTCCAAGAGAAATTGGCAGTTAAAAAATGGCATATTTGAAACTAGAGTGACATATGGTAGGAGATATTGTGTCTATAGAAAAACAAAATATGCAATTTATTTATTTATTTATTATATATACGACCTAAGCCAATTACAACAGTTACATGAAGAAACATAAATGCAAGAAACTGAACAAAAAGAACATAAAACTATTTAGCAAAGACAAACAAGGGCAAAACAATAATTGTATACAATATATTTTAAAAAACGAAAGACCTAAAACTTTGAGCTAAACCATGCCAATCCAACTTCATCCCACACTGTTTAGTGGCGAAGAGATCTACGAAAAGCCGGAAGATCTATCCCAAAAAATTCCAAGTCGTGCGATGAATTGACTAATCTACACATTCTGGACATTGGGGCATAAAAACCAAAGTTGTTTTTAGAAGATTTTATAAATAGCAGATTTTGACTTCTGGTGACACGGCTGGGAACATAAAAAGAAATTGATATAGATATTACATTCTAAAAAGTAACAAAGTGATTATGGTATCTATAAAACCTTTAAAATAAATATCCACCCCGCCAGAAATCGAACCCAGGACTAGTGACTGACCTAAGCGAGATTTTAAGCCCAAACAAAAACTGAATTTTGACTTCTGTTCTAGTTTAACATATTACAACAGATACGAAGAATTAGAGAAGGGAATATAGAAGTCTCGGCATCCACAGATCTTTGGCTGGTTTACGTGACTATGTAACATTCACCATTCTGCCTATAATTTCAGGCGTTGCCTAAGGTATGAGGGTAAAATAATTCAATCAGATGAATTTTATTCGCATTTTTAACTTTACAAACGCCAACAGGTGGAAGAATCGAAGAAATATAGATGTTAAAATATGGTAAGAACAGTGTGTAAAGTGGCCATTTAAACCAGCTAATTAATATTACACAAAAATATTATATCTGTCTATTTATTATAGGAGCAAAAATTCATAAACATCTCTTGTAAACCCGAACAGGCCATGCCTGTGTGGGATTTTTTGTTTACTATTTTTACTGTTAATATGTATTTAATTTCATTGCTCTATGTAATTATCCTTTGTTTTTTTAATACTCTGTTTTACCTCTTATGTTTATTGTAAAAAAAAAAAAAACAAGTCATGAGCTCTGCGGATGCCTAAACTTCTATATTCCCTTCTCTAAAGTGTTCTTTATCTCTGTTGCAATATGTTAATATTAACAGCTCTCAGGGGGTTGAATTCAGTCCTTGTCTGCAAAAATTTGAACAAACTCAAAACATTGTTTATTTAAATGAGTTAAAAGTCACTTCAAAACGCCCAAAGTATGGCGTTTTTATTGCCAAACCTTACGAGTGAATTAGTTTCATTTAACGTGACAACTATAGTCCTTAAACTATAGCTTGATTAGAATGACAGTTGTCAGCAAAAGTGACGACATAACTTTGTAGGAACGTCTAACTCAAAAAACAACTAACTAACAAACAAACCATCACGCCGTTTCCCCGCAAGGGTAGGCAGAGAGGATAGAACGCCACAACACTATATCTTTGCATACAGATCTCGCTTTCTCTACATTCATACATCTTCTCATGCACGCGCGCCGATTATTCCGACTTTTGACATGTCCATCTTCAAGTATTTGTTGGATTTGGTCGTGCCATGTCTTTCTCGGTCTTCCTCTATTTCTGCATCCATTAACATGCGCATTGTAAATATTCTTAGCCGTTCTTTCGCTGTCCATTCGTTCTACGTGTCCAAACCAGAGCAAAGCTCCTTTCTTGATTTTGTCGATAATGCTCGTCTCAGCCTTACATAATGTATGGATCTCAACATTTGTGCATCTATCGTACATAGTTTTACCACACATTCGCCTGAGAGATCGCATTTCGACAGCATTCAGCCTACTTTTTCTAAGGAGTGGTTTATATTGACACAAAAAAAATCATTCGTATCTGGCGTGTTAATTTTTTTTTAATACAATGCTTGACATATAAAACAACATAACTAACTAACTAACCATCACGCCATTTCCCCAGAGGGGTAGGCAGAGAGGATAGAACGCCACACCACTCTGTCCTGGCACACTTCCTTTGCTTCCTTCACATTCATACATCTTCTCATGCACGCACGTCGATTATTCCGACTTTTCACATGACCACTTTCAAGAATTTGTTGTACTTGATCATGCCATGTCTTTCTCGGCCTTCCTCGACTTCTACAACCAGACACATTCGCATCATAAATCTTTTTAGCCGTTCTTTCATCATTCATTCGCTCCACATGACCGAACCATCGCAAAAGACCTTTCTTAATTTTGTCGATAATGCTTAACTCAGCCTTGCATTCTGCTCTAATTTCGACATTAGGGCACCTATCATACATTGTTTTTCCGCACATTCGCCTGAGGGATCGCATTTCAACAGCATTCAGTCTACTTTCGTCCCTTTTTTTCCAAATCCATGCTTCGCTTCCATACATTAGGGTTGGTACCAGAACTCCATTATGAACTGCTAATTTAGCCTCTTGCGATAGACACTTATTTGCTACGACAGACTTTAAGGCACCATTAACTCTGTTACCGGCACTAACCCTCCTTTCAATATCCTTGTCCATATTTCCATCTCTAGTAAACATACTACCCAGATATACAAATTCTTAAAATCAGATTTAAAACTAAAATAAACCTAATTATTAATGACGCTCTTACAAGGTTACATCATTTTGCAAAAATAATAGAGATGGACAAATTGATCAATGTAAATCGATCGAATAAAAAATAATTTATTTGATGTTCACATGAAAATGTATAAAATGTCTTAATTTTGGTAAAAAATTGTCTTAAACACACTATAATAGGCTTGTTTTTGCGTTTTTATATCATTTTTCTGAAACAGAAATTCATTTTTGCATAAAAAAACTGATAAAATCGATTTGATCGGTACATGGTCAGTGATCAGTACTTTCCCACCACTGGTCACATTAGTTTGGCAGCTGTCATTATAATCAAGCTATATTTTAAGGAATAAAGCGATACTCACCGGGTGAAAGCCGCGGCCGAGTCGCGGGTTATAAAATGCCCCCGAGTACAGCCGAAGGGTAATTCGACACATCCCGACCACAGGCTTTTGTCGAGCTGAAATTCTGGCCGGTCGGTCACCAGGACCTCGAGAATGGCAGGCGAACGCACAAACCGCTTCACAGCGAGCCGGACATATCTCCACTCGATTTGTTCATTCGGGATTTTTACCCGAGAGAAGCCATCGACACAACTATATTCTTCATCTGCCTTGACACGAAAAATCTAGTTTTTTTATTAATACAACACGACGTTACATCACCGATTTTTTCAGCACAGTCTAAGAGTTGATCCTCTAAAAATTAATCGAATATTTTAATTCGAATAGTTATCCCTACCCACTAATCACTAGTAGCAATTAGTTATCACAAAATTATGCTTTTAATCTGCTAACAAATTTATATGCTTTTTTTGCTGCTTATAAACACACACAATTGGATAATTCAAAGGATTTTGTAAGTAACGAACATATTGGTGTTTTGATGTGTATTTTGTGTGTATTTTGTGTGTAATTGTGTATATTTGTTGTTATATGTATAAACATATATTATGTATTGGGGACTTTAATACGATCTCGCTGTCTTTTCGCAAAAACGAATGCTTTATTTATTTATTTAACAAATTTACGGACAGTGTCCAATTTAAACAAATCATATATTTTTATTTATATCACTACAGAGATGGGTAGAATTTTTGTTTCCAGATTATGGATATTCGAGCGTTTACAGGGCTTATGCCCTGTCATAGGTTGGGTTCAAGTGGCCATTTTTATGTAGGTTCTACAACATTCCCCATTCCGCTTATTAGCGAATATCCATATCGGTGACATTTTTGGTTTTTGTATATATGTCATGAAACAAGGAAAGCTTTCGCTAGCGCGTTTGGAGCGCCATCTATGTATTTGATAATGAGGTTAAGTATTAAAGCAAATTACTTTATTTATGTAGCTAAGACTCTATCCGAGTTAAATTAATTACTAGTAATCGCCTGCAGATGACTCTGCAATTTATTTTTACTTAATTTTTTGACCAGATCTTGTTTTACACAATTTGAACCCAACCTATGACAGGTCATAAGCCCTGTAAACGCTCGAATATCCATAATCTTGAAACAAAAATTCTACCCATCTCTGTAGTGATATAAATAAAAATATACCTACTCCCCCTTGGGATAAAACCCAGAACTGTGTGTGTATAAATATGTAAATATATATACACATACCAAAAATAATATTGTGTAAATCATATATTTGTTTTTTTATTTTTTTTTATTGTTTATTATGTTAATTATAATTAGGTTAATTGGTTCAATTATGTTCTTTTATTGTTATTATTTTGTTAAATAGCTAATCTTAGGCATGTTTCACATTTTGTAAAATGTTTCCCTCGGCACGGGACACCCCAGTGAGGGAACATTATTCTGTAAAAAAAAAGAATACAAACAATGTAAAAGTATAAGTAAACATAACGAAAAACAATAATAATACCATAGATCCAGAAGGAGCGTAGAATCATATTTGAATACATCGGACTGTGTCCAATAATTCCCCCACTCCGGCTAACTTTCGCCGCGCGTATTCGTGAAGTCGCCGGGTAATGTTGCTCGATGGGGAAAAAAAATCATGACACAAATAATCATTTCAATTTTTTCAACGTTTTTGATAAAAAAAAAATAACCTGTATTGGGTGTGCGCATATTTTGTTAATTTAAAAAAATGATTTTTTTTTTTACTAGTTCAGTATGTATATATACATCCATGTAATTTTTAAACTTTTTCAATTTTCTTTCCCAGATTGCATAATGTAAACATTATTTTGAATTTATTTCCATGCCTAGTATTCTGTTTATTCTATTATTTTCAAGTATTTTTCATACCCTTTTTAATTTGTAGTATATCATAATTTTAATTTTTCTGCTTTTGTTAAATAATATTATAGTTTAAAATTTAAAAACGTCTCTAAAAAAAATATTATCTGTATGTCCCTAAATGAGTTTTTTTAAAAAAAACTCCTTGGGAATATTGTATATAATTATGTATAATATGTTTTCAATATAATAAAAAAAAAAATTAAAAAAAATGTAAGGTAAAAAAAAATAATCTTTTAAATTCTCTAAAATTTTATTGTGCACGCGGAAACATTGATTGACACAACAGAGTAGATAAATAAATGGTCATTTGATAAGAGTAATTATATTAATGAACTTTGAACTTAAAATATAAAACAAATTTTATTCGACATAAAACGGACATTTTTATATCATGTCGAATAATATTTGATGTTTTAAAGATAATGTCGTTCAAATGTCCCTCACGGCGTTGTTTAATCCGAGATTTTCACTAGTTAGAAAAAGAAAAATAATTCAATTTTTAAGTAATGCATTTATTATGTACACATTCATTCGCGAATTACAGATGAAATGTGATTGCATCCTGTTTCTTTAAGATCCTGGCAGTATTTATAAACTTTAAAAGGACACAACACGGCATAGTTGAATTCAAATCAGGAGTTGCGTACTGAGCGACGTCTACGATGAAACTAATTGGTCAAAACGTAAACCTACTGATTTATGAGTAGTTGAGTCGTCTTCTGTTTGATGTGGTATGCGGTTTCTGGACTATCCTTAATTCTATGAATAATACAGTAACAAATAATAGAAGCAATACTTCTTCATCTTATGGTTCCTCTCCCCGATGGAGGTTGGAAATCATCGTTGCGATTCTTACTTTGTTGGCAGCTGCCCTGAACAAGGACTGAGTGTTGCAATGGAACCAGTCGCGCAAGTTCTCAAGCCGAGAGATGCGCCTTCTACCTGCACTGCGTCTTCCTTCAATCCTTCCCTGTAGGATGACTTATAAAATGTTATATTTTTCGCCTCTCATCACATGCCCAAAGTACTCAAGTTTTCTTTTCTTTATGGTCTACAGTACCTCTTTATCTTTTTCCATCCGTCGGAGAACATCATCGTTTGGACTCTATCCACCCAGGAGATTTTTAATATCCCCCTGTAGCACCACATTTCAAAGGCTTCGATCTTTTTTGAAGTGTTTTGGCCGAGTGTCCACGTTCCGACGCCGCAAAAAAGTACCGAGAAGACGTAACATCGAGCGATGCGCATTCGGAGGTCTAAATTAAAGTCTACTGCAAAGAAGGTCAAGCACCCTGAAAAAGCAGTCTCGCGCCATCCCATTTATCATTCAACCAGCATCCTGAATTCTTGATGATCTTGCTCAATAACCTGCGCTCCAAGTTTTAAAGTCATTGGGAAAGTGTGTGGCCTTTTCCGAATAACCATTCATTTAGTCTTGGAAATATTCATCTCTAGCCCTTTATTCAAACTAACCGTGTGAACTTTTTAAAAATATTTTTTTATTATTTATTTATTTAGTTCTATGTAACATAGTCTAATATATATTTACAACACAATATTTACATCTATACTTATTCTAACATTATTTATCACTATTATACACTTAATATCCCAATTTATAATATCAACTGTTTCATATGTACATTTTCATTAATTATATTCACTATTTTTCATTTTACTTTGTGGACAGTATCATCTGCGTATCGGATATTGTTTATTATTTGTCCATTTATAGAAGCAATACAACAAAGAAAATCAAAGACAACTTAATACATTAGACAGGCATTATGGAATCCAGGTTAATTCTACAAATATACAGTCTATTGGGAATATTTTTTCAGTATATTTGTAAAAAACTCAATTTACAATAAAAATAATTGAGTTCTTGATTTTCATTTTACAAAGCTAATCATCTGGGTAGAGGCCCATGGAAACCATAATTAGTCTTATGATGACCGAGGAACAGAATTTCATTTTTTCTGAGTCTACGTGAAGGAACATTAAAAGATACGAGGGCGGATTGAAAATGAAGCTACCTAAGTAGGAAAAAAACATATATTTTTTTCAAAAACCTTTTATTTCTCAACATAGTCTCCTTTTACTTCGACACACTTAGTAAGACGATATTCCAACTTTTTTTATACCATCCGAATAATACGATTTCGGGAACCTCTCAAAATACGCGTTAGTTTCGGTAATCACTTCTTCGTTTGAGCTGAATCTTTTTCCTGCGAGCCATTTTTTCAAGTTTGGAAACAGGAAAAAGTCACTAGGAGCTAAATCTGGACTATAAGGTGGATGATCAACCAATTCGAAGTGTATTTCACGTAATTTTAGCGTCGTATCTAATGCTGTGTGAACCGGTGCGTTGTCTCGAAGAAAGAACACTTTTTTCTCCTTTAAATGTGGTCGTTTTTCCTTGATTGCATCATTTAATTGATTCAATAATGCACGATAGTACTTTCCTGTGATTGTGGATCCTTTTTCAAGATAATCGATGAGCAATATTCCGAGTGCATCCCAAAGTACAGTGGCCATAACCTTGCCAGCCGATTTCACCGCCTTTGCCTTCTTCGGAGCACTTCCACCAGCTTCCACCCATTGTTTCGATTGATTTTTGGTTTCAGGTGTATAGTGGTGCACCCACGTTTCATCAACAGCTTTTAATCCACGCCAAAAATCAACAGGATTACGCTTTATCATGTCCTAACACTGCTGTGAAGTGGTCTCTCGAACTCGTTTTTGTTCGACACTGAGCAAACGCGGCACCCATCTTGCCGATAGCTTTTTCATATGCAAATGTTCATGCAAAATGTTGAACACACGTTCATATGAGATGTTTACCATTTCAACAATCTCACGCAACTTCACTCGGCGATCATTCATAACTATATCGAGGATTTTCTTGATATTTTCTTCAGTAACCACCTATTTTGGCCTTCCTGTTGATGGTATTGTTGCATACAAAGCATACGAAATTCAAACGAACGCAGAAGCATCCTGTGTATATTGTAATACCATATCATTAGCAACTAATAAAGCAATAGTTGTCTATGTCACGCTCATAAGCGCGTCTGAGCGCGAGAGAGACAGAAATACAACAACAACAACAACAAACCATCACGCCGTTTCCCCGTAGGGGTAGGCAGAGAGGATAGAACGCCATAACACTCCATCTTGGCATACAGACCTCGCTTCCTCTACATTCATACATCTTCTTATGCACGCACGCCGATTATTCCTACTTTTGACATGTCCATCTTCAAGTATTTGATGGACTCGATCGTGCCATGTCTTTCTCGGTCTTCCTCGTTTTCTGCATCCATCAACATTTGCATCGTAGATCCTTTTAGCCGTTCTTTCGCTGTCCATTCGCTCCACATGTCCAAACCAACGCAGCACCCCGTTCTTGATTCTGTCAATAATGCATGTCTCAACCTTACACACTTCACGGATCTCGACATTTGTGCACCTATCATACATCGTTTTACCACACATTCGCCTGAGGGATCGCATTTAGACAGCATTCAACCTACTTTCATCATTATTTTTCCAATTCCATACTTCGCTCCCATACATTACAGTTGGCACTAGAACTCCGTTGTGAACTGATAGTTTAGCCTCCTGCGATAAACATTTGTTTGCCAAAGTAGATTTTAGTGCACCGTTCACCCTGTTCCCGGCACTCGCCTTCCTTTCAATATCTTTATCGGCCTTTCCGTCCCTAGTAAACATACTTCCCAGGTACACAAATTCTTCTACCTGATTCAGAATATCTCCGTTCACGCTGATCTCACATTTAGTTATATTTGCATCCCTTTCAAAAACCATCACTTTGGATTTATCAACATTCATAAGCAAATCGCTTTTCTTGCATACCTCGTAGACTTTTGTTACTAAGAATTGAAGGTCTTCTTTGCTGCTAGCAAGAAGCACGGCATCATCCGCATACAGAAGACAGTTAACAGTTATACCATTCATTTTTGCTCCCATTCTTAAATCTGTCAGTTCTTTACAACGGAAATAATTTAGATCTAAATTTTTTGCAACCGAGTGTGAAGACATTTTTAAGAAATGAAAATGGAAGTCTGTTTATTGATTTTTATAAACAGACTTCCCATACATTCTTTCGCATATTGCTATCCTACTCGTACAGCACAGTTGTATTAACGCCTCCTCTAACATGTGGAGGTTTCGGCCGGAACCGAATCTTTAATTAATCACTAATAATATATTATATTGCATGATGTATATTTATTTTTATTAATTCACCAATTTTATAACAATGTTAAAAAACAATAAAAAAATTTTTTTTTATAAGTTATGTATGTTTTCTTCCCCGTAGTATTTTTAACTCTTGATATAATAATTATTGAACTAACATTCTGGGTACATTTCCCAATTCGGTTATAATAATTACGTATGATGTATTTTTATTTATTAAAAAAAAATTAAACAAATCAATGTGTCCTCACCAATATCTTCGCTAAGATAACTTGTCCTTAGCAGGACTGTACAGTTCATTCAAATCTTTAAGAAACCTTTGCTTATGTGCGCGTGACAAAAAGTTACATATAAAAATGTGCGTGCTTCTACAAGCAAAAATTGTATGTTTGCTTGGTTCGCCGACAGGCACTAACACATTAAGGCTGTAGTTTGGTAAAACGAACGCAAAATTAGGAAATCATACGATTTTGCCATTTTACAACGAATGTTTTTTTTAATTGCGCAACAAAAAACATAAATTAGGTAAAAACAATATTTTTTAAAGGTATTTCTGTTAAAAAATATAATTACTTATAGGCCGGCAGATTACGCCATTTCAAATTTAGACTCAACTTAGGTATCTGGGATCTCAATAAAGATTAAGTATTGAACAAAAATTTGTTGTAATAATTTGAAGAAAATACATTTAACATAAAAGTGGCCGCGGCCAAATTTTAATTTATTGTTTTTTAAAAAAATACAAGCATTTTAAATCAAATACATTTTTGTGACATTTTTCTTTATTTCTACGTAAAATTATGCCTTAAATACTTTTAAAAAAAAATATTGAAAAACTTTAGTTGCAACCTTTTTTTATAGAATCATATTATCTTTTTTTTTTAAAAGAAGATAATTCTGGTTGTAATATTTAATTTAAAACAATATCTTATTGACTTTTTTGTGACCTTCAGACCAGCCCTAATCGTTTTCGTAAGGGTAATCGTTTTTACGAAAATGGCAAAATCGTATGATTTCCTCATTTTGCGTTCGTTTTACCAGACAACAGCCGTGACATAGGCTTATTAAACATTTGAACAAACTGTACCCTGTTCAATTTTTTTTTCTGTGATGCATGTTACTTAAATATTTTTTTATATTTGTCGATATGCTTCAGACAATAATAATTTTTAGCTTCTTTGTTGTCTGAAAACTTGGTTCTTCGGAGAAGCATATTGACATTTTCAGACATTTTCCTGTAAATATACAAATTGTTTTGAATTCGTATGTACTAACGAATTATTAGGAAATTTTGAGTATTTATAATATTTTTTTGCCTTTAATGCTTTAGAAATTATTTTATGTTTACGTGTAATGAATACTGGATTTCAAACTGATAATAATACGCCAAAAATTATAAAGTTTGTGTTATTATTTTACTGTATATGCTTATTTAATTACTGTATTTTTAGGACCATAAGACGCAGTTTTTTACTCAATTAAAAAATGGGGTGCGTCTAATCGTCCGCAAAATACGATAAATTAGTTTGATTTTAGTGAAATGTATTTAAAACATAATTTATAAGGACACAGCAATTTGCTCCAAATCAAATAGGCTAGCCAGAAGCCAGCTGTTAAACCAATACACGACTTATTTATTTATTTACGGACATTGTCCATTTATACAATTCATAGGGATAAATATTACAATACAAGTACATTTAAAAATATTAAAAAATAAGAAAAGAAGCATTGACAAACATAAGGGACATTGAGACAAGATCTGGACTATTTATTTAGTGCTCGTTTAAATCCTTGTAAACTTAAAGCAAAAAGTCTAGATCGTGCCTTGAGTTAACATTACGACTAAGACGGGTCGGGTCATTCGAGAATTAAAGCTATAGTTTGTTCTATGCTGATCGATGAACAGTATTTCATTGTAGGTATCTCAACCTATGAGACTTGCGTAAACTAAAAAACGTAATGCCGACACGGTGACGCGTGAGGTCAGCAGCAGCATATATTTTAGTGTCACCATGCTATGACGCTCTCGTTCAGCAGCATATATTTTTTTGTCACCTTACTATGACGTTCACGGTCAACAGCATATATTTTAGTATCATCGTGAGATGATGTTTACGGTCAGCAGCACATTTTAATGATACCATGCTATGACGCTTACGGTTAACAGCACATATTTTAATACCTGTGCTAGTCATAGCGTCAGCTTGCAGTCATATTCTGATGCCACCATGCTACGACGCTTCCAGTCAACAGCATATGTTTAAGTGTCACCGTGAGGTGACGCTTGTGGTCGACATCGTATCTTTTAGTATGCCACTATACTATGACGCCCACGGTCAACAGAATATGTTTTTAATGCCACCATGCTATGACGCTTGCGGTCGACAGCATATATTTTACTGCCACCAAACTATGATATATGCGGTCGACAGCATATATATTAATGCTATGACACTTGCAGTCATATTTTGATGTCACCATGAGATGACGCTTGTGGTCAACATCGTATCTTTTAGTATGCCACTATGCTATGACGCCCACGGTCAACAGAATATGTTTGTAATGCCACCATGCTATGACGCTTGCGGTCGACAACATATATTTTAATGCCATCATACTATGATATATGCGGTCAACAGCTTAAAAATATATTAATGCCACTATGCTATGACGATTGCAGTCATATTTATATATGTCACCATGATGACGTTTGTGGTCAACATCGTATGTTTTAGTATGCCACTATGCTATGACGCTTGCAGTCATATTCTGATGCCACCATGCTACGACGCTTCCAGTCAACAGCATATGTTTAAGTGTCACCGTGAGGTGACGCTTGTGGTCAACATCGTATTTTTTAGTATGCCACTATGATATGACGCTCACGGTCAACAGAATATGTTTTTAATGCCACCATGCTATGACGCTTGTTGGCAAAGAGTTGAACAATCCCCAAAACACTTCTACAGTATGCAGAAAGAGACTATCACTGATGTTTTTTTTTTTAAAAAACAATCAATCCATCATTATTATATTTTTATAATTTGTTTACATTTCAGCTTTGAAGCACTCTCCTTCCAAAAGAAAAAGCATTTCGAGACCTCTCCGACCGCACGAAGAACCAGACTCAGGTACGTCTTAACATATTTAAAAATTTAAAAAATACCATTGGATTCTAATTATTGAGAAATAAAATTTTGTTTTCGTGTTACTAATTTATTTTTTATAAAAAAAACTATTTATTTATTGAATGGGTTAATTCATTAAGGCTGTAGGCTGATAAACAGTAAGAAAATCATACGATTTTGCCATTTTAAAACGTTCTTACAAAATCATAATTATCATCATCATTCATATTCCGCGCCTAATGGTGCATAGGGCACTGCATTGGCACACCGATCGCAGCGTATCTTGATAATTTTTGTTACATGAAGGTAAGGTGATCAGTATCACGATTCAAATACCAGTCCAAGGACTATGAAATATTTTTAGTGTAAAAATTCTCCTTTAAATAGATATTTCATATCAACCATGTCCGGAATCGAACCCGAGACCTCTTGCATGGTAGGCAAATGCGCTGACCATTACACCACGAGGCCGACGTAAAACAAAATCACGCAATTAAAAAAAAAAAAAAAACGTTATATAAAAACTATTATTTACTTAGGTTGTTCCGATAAAAAATATATTGGGCGTTTTTATAAATTCGTCATGATCGTAGAATAACGACTGATGTGCAAAAAATGCGACGTTGACTTTCTTTTAAATTTGGTCTTAAAAAGGTTGCATAAAGACAACAACAACAAACCATCACGCCGTTTCTCCGTAAGGGTAGGCAGAGAGGATAGAACGCCACATCACTATCTTTGCATAAGGATCTCGCTTCCTCTAGGTACATTCATACATCTTCTCATGCACGCGCGCCGATTATTCCGACTTTTGACATGTCCATCTTCAAGTATTTGTTGGATTTGGTCGTGCCATGTCTTTCTCGGTCTTCCTCTATTTCTGCATCCATCAACATTTGCATTGTAAATATTCTTAGCCGTTATTTCGCTGTCCATTCGCTCTGCATGTCCAAACCAGCGCGGAATTCCTTTCTTGATTTTTTCTATAATGCTCGTCTCAGCCTTACATCATGTACGAATCTCAACATTTGTGCATCTATCGTACATAGTTTTATCACACATTCGCCTTAGAGATCGCATTTCGACAGCATTTAGCCTACTTTCATCCCTGTTTTTTCAAGTCCATACTTTGCTCCCATACATCATGGTCGGGATCAGGACTCCCTTGTGAACTGCTAATTTTGCCTCTTGTGACAAACATTTATTTGCCAAGGTTGATTTAAGTGCACATCTTTCTCAGTCATTCCATCCCTAGTAAACATACTTCCCAGAGACACAAATTCCTCTACTTGTTTTAGTATAACTTTATTCACTGATACATAAAGACTGAGGTTAAAATATATCAATATAACTAACCCAAATAGCAAATGATACACTTTTTAACTTATCAAAATGTGACATAAAGTGTAAAAAAAAATACACACTGTGTAACATTCACCGTTCTGCCCATGTTTGAACATCCACATTTCATCAACTCTTCCATCTGTTGACTTTTGTGAAGTCAGTGAGCTGAAACCTTTATCACGTGGGTGAGATTCCTCTGGCTGAACCTTTTCATTACTAGGCAACGCCTGAAAACAGTTTTCCAATTTTTATACTTCTTCTTTTACCGGGTAGTTAATTCTACAATGTTTTGAGTGTGTCCAAATGCTTGCAGACTGACTGGCTGGATTTGGCTAAATTTGTTGCAACAGAGAGGGAAAACATTTTCTAGAAGTGAATATGGAAGTCGAGGCATTTTCAGGCCTTATGACCTGTCATTGACTGCTCTCTGTTGCAACGAATTTAGATATGAATAACTCCCCAGGGAGGAAATCCAGTCAGTCTGCAAGCATTTGGACATACTCAAAACATTTTTGTCAAAAAAATGATCAGTCCGCTCTCATGTAAAGTTGCTGAAAATCACATACGTCTTTGTTCTACGATTATGACGAGTTGTATCGTTGTTTTTTTTCCAAATAAACAAAAGGAATATTTTTAAAAAGTAAATAATTCTTAGCATTTTCACCGTACACTGCGCAAATATCGCAAGAAGCTTTGGCAGCTTTATTCCTTCGATTGAACGTTGACAGAAGGAGGTGTCCAAAATGCTCACTTGCGTCTACTTGACATTCCATTTTGAAGGCTTGTGATCAAACAGAATAATATATTTAACTTTAAAGCAAACGCAATATCTTGTAGGACAGAAAATTTTCTTTCGAATGACGTTTAATCTTGATCATTTCGATTTAATTTTGGTGCTCATTTTTAAATTTGGAAAACAACGGACATAGCTCATGTTAACACTTTACTTAAAAGTTTTAAATAACTCAAATTTTATCACTTTTCATCCGTCAGATTACGCCTTTCGAAATTTAGACTTAACTTAGGAACATTTCTACTTATATTTAAACAAAGTATTTAAGAAAAATTTGAGTCCGTCTCAGGCGAATTGAACCAACTTCAAAAAATGGTCAAACTTTTAAATTGTATTGATAACAGAAATGTAATATAAGCAATGAGTTTACCTTACGTTTAAAATGCCAGACAGTTAATTTAAAGTGATAAAATATGTAAGTAGAATTGAAAAAGCGTGTTTTTATTTTATCAAAACTATTTGAAGAAGTTTTGCAAAACCCTTCGATAAGTGGAGAACTCTCCCGAAACCATAGTCATGCTCTTTAAATAAAACAATTTTAGTAACACTGAAAACATTTTTTTATATTTCGTACAATTGAATACAGCGCGGCATTCCATACTAAACTGAGAACTCTTGAAGTGTCTTTAAATTCAATAAAATCTTTAATGGAATTTTTTAAGATGTAAGGGGAATTTTTCTCAATGTAAAACTTATGAGATTTAATGATTTATTTAGTTATTTTTCTTTTCTATGTTTTCACTGTTAACTTTTGTTCACCATTAACATTAATCTTTTCACCTATAAATGTATCTAACATTAATTTGTTCACCTATAAATTCGTCTAATATTAATTTGTTCAACTAAATATTTACCTAACATCAATTTGTTCACCTATAAATTTACCTAACATCAATTTGTTCACTTGTAAATTTTATCGAACATGTTTTAAATTACTTGTATTTAAACATGGTATGTAGTATATATAGTACATAATTTTTTCATTTCTTATTTTATTATATTATGCTTGTTGTTTTTTATTATTTTATTATGCCATTTTGTTGACTAAAACACACCATTTATATCACTGTAAAGATATAAAGAGTTGCACATTTTAAAATACTTTTTTTTCATTATTTTCTTTTCGCACATATTAACATTATTTTAGAATAGTATTTTATGCAAATGATTATATATTTTTTTCGCTTTAAACGGCTTAATACCAACATTTTAATGTTTTTTTTATCAGAATTAAAAAAAAAAATATATATATTTTTGACCATATAAAAAAACACTGATGAACATTACTTTGAGTTTAACTGATTTTTACTTCACGAAAATCAAACTGTTGCTGTGTATAAAAAAAAAGAAATACGGGTGTTAAAACATAGGCAGAATAAAAACAATATTCTGAAACATTTAAGTTTGTAAGTGAAAATTCTTGATGGAAGTTCATTGTAATTTATTATATAAATAAAACACGAGTGATACAATTTTCCAAATTTGTGGATTAAAGTATCACTCGTGTTTTATTTATATAATAAATTACAATATTCTGAATTTGTCCAAATTTTAGTAGACAAGGACCGGATTCAACTCCCTGGGGAGCTGTTAATATTAACATGTTACAACAGAGATGAAGAACATTGTAGAGAAGGTAATATAGAAGTCGAGGCATCTACAGGGCTTATGACCTGTCATTGGCTGGTTTAAGTGGTCACTTTGCACACTGTGTAACATTTACCATTCTGCCAATCTTACCGCATAAATAAAGGTTTCAGCTCTTTAACTTCACAAACAGATGAAAGAATTGAAGGAATATAGATGTTCAAATTTGGGCAGAATGGTGAATGTTACACAGTGTGTAAAGTGACTACTTAACCAGCCAATGACAGGTCATAAGCCCTGTAGATGCCTAGACTTCCATATTACATTCTCTACAATGTTCTTCACCTCTGTTGTAATATGTTAATAGGCAGAATAATAATGTTTTTGTTCATTTGTCAATAAATTCACAAATGATTTTTTTTTAAAATTTAAAATAAACCCAAATGTTTTGGTTTATCGGTCAGGACATTCGCCTGCCATGCAAGAGGTCGCAGGTTCGATTCCTAATGTGCTCGACATGTAATATTTATTTATTGCCCCGTTTTTGCACTGCAATATTTCACCGTCATCTTATTTTGAGTAAGTTCAAACGTTTGTAGACAGGTCAGGTCATTCGCCTGCCATGCAAAAGGTCGCAGGTTCGATTCCTGATGTGCTCGACGTGTAATATTTATTTATAGCCCCGTTTTTGCACTGCAATATTTCACCGTCATCTTATTTTGAGTAAGCCCAAACGTTTGTAGACATGGCTGGATTTCACTCCCTGAAGAGTTATCACGATTCGAATTATTTATGAAGGGATAGTGGAAGTCTAGGCATTTGCAGGGCTTCGTGACACTTTGTGGGTCACTTTACGCACTGTGTAACATTCACCATTCTACCTTTTAAACATCTACATTTCCTCGACGGTTTTCATCAGTCGACTCTTGAGAAGTTTTTTTTCCCTCTCCGTTGTAATAAATTTCATTCTTTATAACTCTCTAAAGGGTGAAACTCAGCCTTGTCCACATAAATTTGGGCGTAAATATTGTCTCAAACTCAAAATATTGTCGAAAAACAATAATTTTGAAAAAGTTTTTTAAATGGTTTTAACAGTAGTATTGCTTAGTATCTCTGTCTTTTTGGTTTCCATTGTTTTTTTTTTTAATAATTAAAAAAAAAAAACTTTTCTTATTGTGTTCCGTTTTTGACATATATAAAGGGCCTATTTCACCACCTCTGAGTAAAGTCTTGATTAGAACTACTCGTCGAGTAAAACAAATAATCTGTTTTACCACCGCTAAGTAGCGCTATTCGGCGAGTAAGTCCCTGAGTAAACTACTCAAAGCTCTTCCCTATGATTAACTGCTAATCATAACCTAGAGAAAAAAATAAAATGGCGGCAAAACAATTTGACAGCCGGCAAAGAGGGTTTGTGTTTCGATTTGTTAGTTTGGAAAGTGTGTTTTTTTATAAATTATGGAACTGATAGAGCTTGTGGACGATTTTCTGTAAGACCGAAAGTGGTTGGATTTGGAGCACGCGTTAAACTCCGCTTCTATTGATTTCCACGCGGAATTTTTTTCTTTCCACAAAACATTGTCGCTTTTTTTATTTTCAATCACATTTTTGTGGCGCAAAACTAAATTTATTAGTACTTCGCATTCCTCAGTACTAAAGTTTACACTCCCTTCGAGCTTATTCTCCATTATAATGCAGTTTTTAAAAAAGAAGTGCGACTCCCAAAGTAATGAACGAATACAATTAACAACTAGTAATAGTTCTACATTATCTCCGCAATAAACAACACATGAAAGCTAGCAGTAGACGTTGTCACGTTATCAGACGTGAGCCTAGACCGTTTAAATGCGACGTTGCCATACAAAGTATCTATTTAGCAAATCAGAGGATACTCATAGGTCGTGAAACCGTTGCTCGGTAATCGGGACATTAATCATCGGATTAAGTTATGTGATGGTTAGTTATTCAATACTTTACTCAGAGGTGGTGAAATAGGCCCTTGGTCTTTTAAACTCACATTTGTTTATATCGAGGTTTTACTGACAGACTGCATTAAGTCATTGAAACAAGTTCAGAGTTAATAGCATTTTAAGCTCTTTTATTCTTTCAACGCGTTATTTCCCCCACACTTTTATTTTTTCAGCTTTGAAAGAGTAATCTGGGCATAGCATAAAATTTTAAATCAACATCTTCCAGCAACATCAAAAAATATTTGAAAGAAATAAAGAATTTTGGGCTTAATGCATTCTGTCGGTATAGCCTCGATATATTTACCAACTTACATGGGTTTTTAGGTCTATGTTCATGTTTAGTCAGAAAAAAAAACTTTAAAAAAAATTACCCAAAAAAATAAATTACATGATGCCATAGCAATATTAAGAATAACAATAGAGAAAATTGAATATTTAAAATAATAATGAAATATGAATTATACATAATGCATATCCGATAAAATCGTTACTAAAAGTAATCTGATTTATAGTTATGCAGAAAGCAGCCAGCTATAGAAAAGTGAAACTGAGATAATAACACCTTTGTGAAAAGATTGTCAAATCTACACAACAGTTGGAATGTTTTTGGCTTTAACAAATGATAAACAATGAATATATTAGTTTTTTTATATAAAACAAACAAGAATCTAATTATATATTTGACCAGTTTCAACAATTTTTATAGTGCTGTGGGTGTTTTCTGCAAATTGTGAAATGCCATTTTTGTGATGGACACCATTTTCAGAAGGTGATTAAAACAATTTTTTGTATAAAAGCGGTCTTGCTGTTTTTAGCAAGACATAGAATTGACCTTACTGCACCCGATACCATCAATATCTCAAAATTTCAAAATTGTGGAATGGCTGCTTTCTGCATAACTACGTTCAATTGAGTATACAGAATAAATTATTAAAAACAACCTTTACACGTTTAAAAAATGCCATTAGAGATGAAACGGATTTCTAGTTACTATCTGGTATCTGGCCTAGTTTCACTATCCGGTATCCAGCCTAGTTTAACATCTGGTATCCGGCCTAGTTTCGCTATCAGGTATCCGGCCTGGTTTCACTATCCGGTATCCGGCCTAGTTTCACTATCCGGCAGATACTTAATATACATCAAACTGCAAAAATATCATAAAATCAACGCCACTAAACTGATTTATTGATGTCGACCGTGTTTGGGAAAAAAGAAGTCACCCTCATTCGTCAAAAACGTTCCGTCAGTGTTCAGCATACACTCAAGAAAAAGAATTTAACGGGAAAATAAAAAATGTTTATCGAAAATATTTTTTCAATTATAAATATATTTTTGTGAATAAAATGAAGCGCAAAGGGTAATCTACGCAATTAACATTATCTTATATATTATTATTCTAAAAATGATTGATTGTGTCTGCCCGTTTCACACGTATCTGTCTAATCACTCAGTCCGGTAAAATTAGGGTGGGTAGATAGCAGGGGCGAACCGTGTATAGAAGCGATTATGCACAGCTTACTTATTTGACCAACCATAATAATGTTTTATTGTAACTTTATTTACAAAAAAACAAAAAAATAATTACCATTTATTTTAAATCATTTCCACTGTTTGTATTTTTATCCCTAATATAAATATAAATTTTAATAAAGCGCGCCCAGCGCCTGCGGTGAGCAAAGAAACTAGCCGATTATTCCAGCTTATTTTTTCATACAAATAAGTACACTATATTTTGAATGTACTAACCCCAGTGCGGGTTTTTTCTGCTTGATCAAACTTGCAGATTACACAAATTATTTGAAGATTCTTGATTTGGAAAACAGTATTTCAAACATTGTTTCTTAAGGACTATTTTTCTTTGAGATGGTACTTTTGACATAAGACCATAATAACTTTCATGCGTCATAGTGCCGGACATATTATAGCACTCCACGCTGCCGTTTTCAGCACTATAAATTACTAGAACAATGCGGCCAGTTGACATTTCAATGGAATCCCTAATATCGACTGAATTCATAGTGGTATTTAAAAAAAAAAATTTAATGAATTATATATTAAAGTGATGGATAATATATGTATATAATATAATAAATCACGAAGTTACATCGTTTGAGTTGATTTCATGGATGAGAGTTGTTGTATCACACAGAACCACAGAAAAATATCAATTTATAGTATATATTACTCACATTATATTATGTACCTCCTATGTAGGTACAAATATATTTTTTTTTGTAGCTTACCTGTAAATAAAATCACCATTCGCCACTGGTAGATAGTGGATACTCATTTATTATTTTTCTTCTTTGGATTTATTTATTTCGTTTTTACTCACGGGAGAAAATTTTGCTAAAAGCAATCGAGTGGAGATAAGTCGGCCTCATGGTGAACTGTTTCGTGTATGAAAATTATGATAAATGCCGATTGTTAAATGAAATAATTAAAAAATAGATATATATTTATCAGTTCACCTTATTGTTTTTTTACTCTGCCCGCTGATTTTCGCTGTAGCGTGATAACCAGCTAAACTCGTGCATAGGAATTTCAGCCTTTTTAAAAACTAAATAGGAGTAATTTTTGTTTGTAGAAAATTTGATGCTCAAATCAAGTAACTCTAAGTAACGATAACATGCAAAAAGACAC